>NC_030434.2:26075681-26080681 GCF_001660625.3 Ictalurus punctatus
AAAGTTGATAGTGTTCTCGCGCTGTGGTCGGGGAAAAAACCCCGCTAGCTACTCGGCTAATCAGTCCGCTAGCACGTACACACGCACGTGCAGGTTTTAAATCATTCTGTCGGCTTTATATAACACAAAAACATGATGTGATTAAATGTATATTTATAAATGAGTGTTTATTAAAACTCGGGGTGTTTGTGTTGGTGTTCAGGGTGCGAGTGGAGACATGTAAGGCGCGTGTGCTGTGTTAAGCTACAATACAAGCTATTAATGTAAACCAGCGTAAATTAATGACTTAAATTAGAAATAATGATATACACTTTTTATTATAGACAGAAGTGTGTAAACATGTCTCTCACGTTGCTTGGTTTATATTTATAATGATATAAAGGTAGATATAATGTCCTTTATGACATTGTGTGTGTGTATATATATATATATATATATATATAAAACCTCATCCAGTCGGGTTTTTTTGTGTTTAATTGTATTTTAAACACTTTAATCAGATATTAAACATGTCAGTGGTCCTGTACCTGGAGCTGTAGTTTATTAAATTCAGCTGTTAGTGGAGAGAAGAACAAATAAGCAAATTCTAATGGCTTCCACTATAAATACCTTTACAGACCATCAGCTAACTGTTAAAACCATTACCGGTCCTTAATGGTATCCACTAGACCTAATATGCTACCAATAGAAGGCAATAAATGACCAGTAGAGACCTACAGGGACCGTTAGATTTCCCATTACAAACCGTTCTGTGTGTTTTTTTTTTTATTATTATTTTATTCTCTACAGGGTTTATTTGATGTTCTGATTGTGTACTGATTTTTGTAGGCTAGTAATGAAACAAACTGTGGTGTGTGTGTGTGTGTGTTGTAGAAAACAGCCACGGCTGTAGCGCACTGTAAGCGAGGGAATGGACTGATTAAAGTGAACGGCAGACCGCTGGAGACCATCGAGCCGGCCACGCTGCAGTACAAGGTGCGCATACGAGTTTAAACATCACTGACCGGAAGGTTACCTCGCTTAAGGACACTCTCTCACCTCTTACTACACCTGAATCAGAGAGAGAGGAGGTGTGTGTGTGTGTGGGGCATGATGTGAAGTATAAGTGTGTGTGTGTAACTGTTCCAGCTGCTGGAGCCGGTCCTGCTGTTGGGGAAGGAACGCTTTGCAGGTGTTGATATCCGAGTGCGTGTGAAGGGCGGAGGACACGTCGCACAAGTCTATGGTAAGCTCTCACACACTCACGGTCCTCGTACTGTAGCACCACGACACATCTGTGCTGGTATTTCCTCAGAGTACTCCATCAACACGCAGCAGCACTGTAATGGGTGTGGCCTAATATTCTAATAAGCTCTCAGATGATTTTCACTCAGAGACTGAATGATTAACGTGTGTTTGTGTGTGTTTCCTCACAGCGATCCGTCAGTCCATCTCCAAAGCCCTGGTCGCGTACTACCAGAAGTGTGAGTACTGATACTGCACACACTACTGAGTCCTGAACACTGCCTTCTGATTGGCTGAGAGCCCGAGGAGCGCTACACCATTATTATAGAATAAAACACTGCGTATTATTTATTCTAAACAATTAACACAATTACACACACGTGGTTTCAGTGTATGACTGTAAACACCATCGCTGGGGGGGTGTTTATTTATGACTTTCTTCATCCAGACTGACTTTTATAAAATACAGGATTAAATAAAAATCAGGGGTTCGTGGATGAATGAATAAATAGAAATGTAAAAAATAAAAAAAATAAATAAAGCTTAGAACTCATCACTTTCCTGTAAATAAATAGACAGTGATATAGATTTTATAATCAAGTACGAATAAAGTGTGAATAAACGAGGATTTCTGATTACAAATATAAAGTACATTATCAAAATAATGAATAAAAAACCTAAATGGTTCAATGAAGAGTTAAAAAAAAAATAAAACGTTAATAAATTAAAATAAATAAAATCAGTTTAAAATGAATAAATTCAGGAATATTAATATTTAAAAAAAAATACATTTGTATACAAGTTCAGAAATGTTTTTGATTCATACACAGCAGGTTTATATTACGTATAATTTACTGAAATTAATGAGTCCGTAAGTAAATAAAATAAAGAATCCAAACATGCAGATGTGTTGAAGAACGTAGACATTCCAACAGCAAGCTAAATGAATAGATATGAGGGTTTAGTACGTGAATGATTCAGATTAAATAATGTGTAATTTAGGAAAAATAAGAATTAGTGTTTGTTTTTTAATGCTGTGTGTGTTTGCTCGCTCCTCAGACGTGGATGAGGCGTCTAAGAAGGAGATCAAGGACATCCTGATCCAGTACGACAGAACTCTGCTGGTCGCTGATCCACGCCGCTGCGAGTCCAAGAAGTTTGGAGGTCCAGGAGCTCGCGCTCGCTACCAGAAGTCCTACCGTTAACCCCAACACACTCACTCTCTCTCTCTCACACACACACACTCTTCACCAGAATAAACCTGAGGAGAAAGAAAACTCACACTCGAGTGATGCTTCATTTCTGACTTCATCTGTCCTCCTGCAGTGCGGAGTGGGCGGGGCTATGGCCTGCTCTGCTTCTGGGTGTTCTGTTGGTTTGGGTGTTGAAATAACTACAAAAACCTGAACATATTTCTGTCAAACCTTCTGTAGGGGGTTTATATATAAAAACTTATGTAAACAACACCTGCAGGAATTACTAGTAACTTTTAATAAAATGAAATGCAAAAATAAATTAACACAATTATTACAAATATGGAAATTTAAATCATTTCTATATTTGAACCCCACAATCAATAAATTAGAGAAAAAGAAAAGACTAAGGTTATCTAAACAGTGAAATATAAAGATAAATGAGTATACGGGAAAGAAATACAGTAAATAATTGAATAGATAAATGTGTACATTTGCTAGCGGGTGTGAGGCAGTCTGCCCCCTGCTGGACTCAGGTTAAACTGCCGTTATAAATAAATGTGCAGTGTGGTCGAGGCAGCAGCAGGGGGCGACAGTGGGTCTGAAATCCGATCGTTAAAATCACAGGAAGAAATAACATTTAAAATAGAAACATGACATCAACATACAAATTGAATACATAACCAGAAATGATTAAATACAAAAAACTAATGCAATAGATATATATTTTCATAAAATGAATACAATTCTCTACATTTGTTTTATAATGTTCCGTTTGTTATTCCTGCTTGGAAATAAATGCAGAAGACTAAAATAAATAATATGCAAGTAATCTAAATATTGAAGTGCATAAAAATTCAAATGAATTATATATTCTCTG
This sequence comes from Ictalurus punctatus, assembly GCF_001660625.3. Lineage (NCBI taxonomy): Eukaryota > Metazoa > Chordata > Actinopteri > Siluriformes > Ictaluridae > Ictalurus > Ictalurus punctatus. The sequence continues at coordinate 26,078,979 of NC_030434.2, forward strand.
CCTTAGTTTAATTACTGTGTGTATGTATGTATGTGTATATATATATATATATATATATATATACACACACACACACACAGATTAATTAAACTAAGTAAAGTTAGTGGATATATAACCTTATTTCAAAGAATAAATACTAATGTAAAATGAAAATACTAAATAAAGACTAAATTTCTACAGCAACAAATATATTTATAACTAATAAAACTTAATAGAACACAGAAATATATAAAATAATGCATCAACAGCAAAACTAATTCATTTTAAGAAAAAAAACGAATCAAAAAGTAAATGTAAAACTCCAAAAAATATACTTTTTAAAAAAGGTAAATATATAAATATACTTACTAATACATACATAAAATAGTTAATAAATAAGGGCAGTTTCCTTTAAAGTTCTCTCATTTTGGCAGATCTGCTTGTTCACACACACACACACACACACACACACACACACACACACACACTCACTCAGTCGTCAGTGTGCTTCCTGTAGTGCTGAGGTCCGACTGAGTGCAGGTTCTGACCCACAGAGCAGCAGAACCACAGAGATGGAGACGTGGGAACTCGGGATGGGTTCACACGGGAGAGAGGAAACACACTCACACACACACACACACACACACACTCACACACACACATCAGTGGAGAAGAACAGAATAAAAGAGGATGAAAGAACTTGTAGATGTTTATAATATTCAGGAAACAGATTTTGGCCGCAGCGATTTTAGTTTGTCGTGAGGATGAAGATCTGAAATAACTCAAGTAAATATATAAGAAAGAGTATTTTAAAAAATAAACACGCAATTTTGTACTTTTCTGTATTAATTTACTTACACTTTTTTGTCATATCTGTCACCAGAGACCTCAAATCCTGAAACACTAAACTAGACTTTCTGAGATTTTAACAGGTGTTCGTATCAGACATCACAAACGAGAATCTCAGCATCTGCTCATTTGAATTGTAGGAGAAACCTCGTTCACGAAAACTTCTTTTCGTCTTCCGGGTTTAAATCTCGGTCCCGGGCGGTGACGTGGCAGTGTACTGTAGTACTGCAATAACGCGTCTGTGTCTCATGATTATTCACGAGCCTGCGTGTTCTTATCCTATGAGAAGACGCGGTCTGGTGATTATTCGTGACGGCACGTGGTGCTGTCCTACAGACGTAGCAGATGAGAGCGGCGTTCGTGTTGGGGCGCAGGTGTTCGTTCCAGTGGGGAAAGAGTTCCAGTGTGTTTATTCGGGAGAGCGGAGAGAGCTGGAGAACGGTGGATTTCGGACTCGTTCGTGAAAGCAGTTTGCGTCTAGACGGTGACGTGGTACTCGGTCCCGAGGACTTTTCCATCCCTTCAGATGAGGTGTGTCTCATTTTACTTGTCTCTTGAGATAATTAAACCACTTAAAGCTCCGCGGGCCGTCGCGTGCAGAACTATACGGCGAGAGTCCGTGTAGAAGGGACCCTTTTTTATTCATGAAAGCTCGAGCCAATTAGCTAACTACCATTCCGACACTTCTCCCATCCGCGCTGCCGCCGGATTTATTTAATGTTTTCCTCCAGAGTCACGCCAGAGGCTACTGGTTTAAATTGACAGGGCAGAGGACCTGCACCGTTATCTAGTGTGTGTCTGTTTAGCCCCGGGGATTCAGGAGGAGAGAAGTCCTCTCCCTCATCTGCAAACTTTCTATCACTATCCATCTTTAC
>NC_030434.2:26085681-26195681 GCF_001660625.3 Ictalurus punctatus
TACTCTATCACTGATACTATAACACTGTAATACTCTATCACTGTAACTGTAACACTGTAATACTCTATCACTGTAACTGTAACACTGTGTAATACTCTATCACTGTAACTGTATCACTGTAATACTCTATCACTGTAACTGTAACACTGTAATACTCTATCACTGTAACTATAACACTGTAATACTCTATCACTGTAACTGTAACACTGTGTAATGCTCTATCACTGTAACTGTAACACTGTAATACTCTATCACTGTAACTGTAACACTGTAATACTCTATCACTGTAACTGTAACACTGTGTAATACTCTATCACTGTAACTGTAACACTGTAATACTCTATCACTGTAACTGTAACACTGTAATACTCTATCACTGTAACTGTAACACTGTGTAATACTCTATCACTGATACTATAACACTGTAATGCTCTATCACTGTAACTATAACACTGTAATACTCTATCACTGTAACTGTAACACTGTAATACTCTATCACTGTAACTGTAACACTGTGTAATACTCTATCACTGTAACTGTAACACTGTAATACTCTATCACTGTAACTGTAACACTGTAATACTCTATCACTGTAACTGTAACACTGTGTAATACTCTATCACTGATACTATAACACTGTAATACTCTATCACTGTAACTGTAACACTGTAATACTCTATCACTGTAACTGTAACACTGTGTAATACTCTATCACTGTAACTGTATCACTGTAATACTCTATCACTGTAACTGTAACACTGTAATACTCTATCACTGATACTATAACACTGTAATACTCTATCACTGTAACTGTAACACTGTGTAATACTCTATCACTGTAACTGTATCACTGTAATACTCTATCACTGTAACTGTAACACTGTAATACTCTATCACTGTAACTGTATCACTGTGTAATACTCTATCACTGTAACTGTAACACTGTAATACTCTATCACTGTAACTGTAACACTGTAATACTCTATCACTGTAACTGTAACACTGTGTAATACTCTATCATTGTAACTGTAACACTGTAATACTCTATCACTGTAACTGTATCACTGTAATACTCTATCACTGTAACTGTAACACTGTAATACTCTATCACTGTAACTGTAACACTGTGTAATACTCTATCACTGATACTATAACACTGTAATACTCTATCACTGTAACTGTAACACTGTGTAATACTCTATCACTGTAACTGTATCACTGTAATACTCTATCACTGTAACTGTAACACTGTAATACTCTATCACTGTAACTGTAACACTGTGTAATACTCTATCACTGTAACTGTAACACTGTAATACTCTATCACTGTAACTGTATCACTGTAATACTCTATCACTGTAACTGTAACACTGTAATACTCTATCACTGTAACTGTAACACTGTGTAATACTCTATCACTGTAACTGTAACACTGTAATACTCTATCACTGTAACTGTAACACTGTGTAATACTCTATCACTGTAACTGTATCACTGTAATACTCTATCACTGTAACTGTAACACTGTAATACTCTATCACTGTAACTGTAACACTGTGTAATACTCTATCACTGTAACTGTAACACTGTAATACTCTATCACTGTAACTGTATCACTGTAATACTCTATCACTGTAACTGTAACACTGTAATACTCTATCACTGTAACTGTAACACTGTGTAATACTCTATCACTGTAACTGTAACACTGTGCAATACTCTATCACTGTAACTGTAACACTGTAATACTCTATCACTGTAACTGTAACACTGTAATACTCTATCACTGTAACTGTAACACTGTGTAATGCTCTATCACTGTAACTGTATCACTGTAATACTCTATCACTGTAACTGTAGCACTGTAATACTCTATCACTGTAACTGTAACACTGTAATACTCTATCACTGTAACTGTAACACTGTGCAATACTCTATCACTGTAACTGTAACACTGTAATACTCTATCACTGTAACTGTATCACTGTTTAATGCTCTATCACTGTAACTGTAACACTGTAATACTCTATCACTGTAACTGTAACACTGTAATACTCTATCACTGTAACTGTAACACTGTGTAATGCTCTATCACTGTAACTGTAACACTGTGTAATGCTCTATCACTGTAACTGTAACACTGTGTAATACTCTATCACTGTAACTGTATCACTGTTTAATGCTCTATCACTGTAACTGTAACACTGTAATACTCTATCACTGTAACTGTAACACTGTGTAATACTCTATCACTGTAACTGTAACACTGTAATACTCTATCACTGTAACTGTAACACTGTGTAATACTCTATCACTGTAACTGTAACACTGTGTAATACTCTATCACTGTAACTGTAACACTGTAATACTCTATCACTGTAACACTGTAATACTCTATCACTGTAACTGTAACACTGTGTAATACTCTATCACTGTAACTGTAACACTGTAATACTCTATCACTGTAACTGTAACACTGTAATACTCTATCACTGATACTATAACACTGTAATACTCTATCACTGTAACTGTAACACTGTGTAATACTCTATCACTGTAACTGTATCACTGTAATACTCTATCACTGTAACTGTAACACTGTAATACTCTATCACTGTAACTGTAACACTGTGTAATACTCTATCACTGTAACTGTATCACTGTAATACTCTATCACTGTAACTGTAACACTGTAATACTCTATCACTGATACTATAACACTGTAATACTCTATCACTGTAACTGTAACACTGTGTAATACTCTATCACTGTAACTGTAACACTGTGTAATACTCTATCACTGTAACTGTAACACTGTAATACTCTATCACTGTAACTGTAAAACTGTAATACTCTATCACTGTAACCGTAACACTGTGTAATACTCTATCACTGTAACCGTAACACTGTGTAATACTCTATCACTGTAACTGTAACACTGTAATACTCTATCACTGTAACTGTAACACTGTGTAATACTCTATCACTGTAACTGTAACACTGTAATACTCTATCACTGTAACTGTAACACTGTAATACTCTATCACTGTAACTGTATCACTGTAATACTCTATCACTGTAACTGTAACACTGTGTAATGCTCTATCACTGTAACTGTAACACTGTAATACTCTATCACTGTAACTGTAACACTGTGTAATGCTCTATCACTGTAACTGTAACACTGTAATACTCTATCACTGTAACTGTATCACTGTGCAATACTCTATCACTGTAACTGTAACACTGTAATACTCTATCACTGTAACTGTAACACTGTGTAATACTCTATCACTGTAACTGTAACACTGTAATACTCTATCACTGTAACTGTAACACTGTTTAATGCTCTATCACTGTAACTGTAACACTGTTTAATGCTCTATCACTGTAACTGTAACACTGTAATACTCTATCACTGTAACTGTAACACTGTGTAATACTCTATCACTGTAACTGTAACACTGTGTAATGCTCTATCACTGTAACTGTAACACTGTGTAATACTCTATCACTGTAACTGTAACACTGTAATACTCTATCACTGTAACTGTATCACTGTGTAATACTCTATCACTGTAACTGTATGACTGTAATACTCTATCACTGTAACTGTAACACTGTGTAATACTCTATCACTGTAACTGTAACACTGTGTAATACTCTATCACTGTAACTGTAACACTGTGTAATGCTCTATCACTGTAACTGTAACACTGTGTAATGCTCTATCACTGTAACTGTAACACTGTGTAATACTCTATCACTGTAACTGTAACACTGTGTAATGCTCTATCACTGTAACTGTATCACTGTAATACTCTATCACTGTAACTGTAACACTGTGCAATACTCTATCACTGTAACTGTAACACTGTAATACTCTATCACTGTAACTGTAACACTGTAATACTCTATCACTGTAACTGTAACACTGTGTAATACTCTATCACTGTAACACTGTGTAATACTCTATCACTGTAACTGTAACACTGTAATACTCTATCACTGTAACTGTAACACTGTAATACTCTATCACTGTAACTGTATCACTGTAATACTCTATCACTGTAACTGTAACACTGTGTAATACTCTATCACTGTAACTGTATCACTGTAATACTCTATCACTGTAACTGTAACACTGTGCAATACTCTATCACTGTAACTGTAACACTGTAATACTCTATCACTGTAACTGTAACACTGTAATGCTCTATCACTGTAACTGTAACACTGTGTAATACTCTATCACTGTAACTGTAACACTGTAATACTCTATCACTGTAACTGTATCACTGTAATACTCTATCACTGTAACTGTATCACTGTAATACTCTATCACTGTAACTGTATCACTGTGTAATACTCTATCACTGTAACTGTATGACTGTAATACTCTATCACTGTAACTGTAACACTGTGTAATACTCTATCACTGTAACTGTAACACTGTGTAATGCTCTATCACTGTAACTGTAACACTGTGTAATGCTCTATCACTGTAACTGTAACACTGTGTAATACTCTATCACTGTAACTGTAACACTGTGTAATGCTCTATCACTGTAACTGTAACACTGTGTAATACTCTATCACTGATACTGTAACACTGTAATACTCTATCACTGTAACTGTAACACTGTAATACTCTATCACTGTAACTGTAACACTGTGTAATACTCTATCACTGTAACTGTAACACTGTGTAATACTCTATCACTGTAACTGTAACACTGTAATACTCTATCACTGTAACTGTAACACTGTGTAATACTCTATCACTGTAACTGTAACACTGTGTAATGCTCTATCACTGTAACTGTAACACTGTGTAATGCTCTATCACTGTAACTGTAACACTGTGTAATACTCTATCACTGTAACTGTAACACTGTGTAATGCTCTATCACTGTAACTGTAACACTGTGTAATACTCTATCACTGATACTGTAACACTGTAATACTCTATCACTGTAACTGTAACACTGTAATACTCTATCACTGTAACTGTAACACTGTGTAATGCTCTATCACTGTAACTGTAACACTGTAATACTCTATCACTGTAACTGTATCACTGTGTAATACTCTATCACTGTAACTGTATGACTGTAATACTCTATCACTGTAACTGTAACACTGTGTAATACTCTATCACTGTAACTGTAACACTGTGCAATACTCTATCACTGTAACTGTAACACTGTAATACTCTATCACTGTAACTGTAACACTGTAATACTCTATCACTGTAACTGTAACACTGTGTAATGCTCTATCACTGTAACTGTATCACTGTAATACTCTATCACTGTAACTGTAGCACTGTAATACTCTATCACTGTAACTGTAACACTGTAATACTCTATCACTGTAACTGTAACACTGTGCAATACTCTATCACTGTAACTGTAACACTGTAATACTCTATCACTGTAACTGTATCACTGTTTAATGCTCTATCACTGTAACTGTAACACTGTAATACTCTATCACTGTAACTGTAACACTGTAATACTCTATCACTGTAACTGTAACACTGTGTAATGCTCTATCACTGTAACTGTAACACTGTGTAATGCTCTATCACTGTAACTGTAACACTGTGTAATACTCTATCACTGTAACTGTATCACTGTTTAATGCTCTATCACTGTAACTGTAACACTGTAATACTCTATCACTGTAACTGTAACACTGTGTAATACTCTATCACTGTAACTGTAACACTGTAATACTCTATCACTGTAACTGTAACACTGTGTAATACTCTATCACTGTAACTGTAACACTGTGTAATACTCTATCACTGTAACTGTAACACTGTAATACTCTATCACTGTAACACTGTAATACTCTATCACTGTAACTGTAACACTGTGTAATACTCTATCACTGTAACTGTAACACTGTAATACTCTATCACTGTAACTGTAACACTGTAATACTCTATCACTGATACTATAACACTGTAATACTCTATCACTGTAACTGTAACACTGTGTAATACTCTATCACTGTAACTGTATCACTGTAATACTCTATCACTGTAACTGTAACACTGTAATACTCTATCACTGTAACTGTAACACTGTGTAATACTCTATCACTGTAACTGTATCACTGTAATACTCTATCACTGTAACTGTAACACTGTAATACTCTATCACTGATACTATAACACTGTAATACTCTATCACTGTAACTGTAACACTGTGTAATACTCTATCACTGTAACTGTAACACTGTGTAATACTCTATCACTGTAACTGTAACACTGTAATACTCTATCACTGTAACTGTAAAACTGTAATACTCTATCACTGTAACCGTAACACTGTGTAATACTCTATCACTGTAACCGTAACACTGTGTAATACTCTATCACTGTAACTGTAACACTGTAATACTCTATCACTGTAACTGTAACACTGTGTAATACTCTATCACTGTAACTGTAACACTGTAATACTCTATCACTGTAACTGTAACACTGTAATACTCTATCACTGTAACTGTATCACTGTAATACTCTATCACTGTAACTGTAACACTGTGTAATGCTCTATCACTGTAACTGTAACACTGTAATACTCTATCACTGTAACTGTAACACTGTGTAATGCTCTATCACTGTAACTGTAACACTGTAATACTCTATCACTGTAACTGTATCACTGTGCAATACTCTATCACTGTAACTGTAACACTGTAATACTCTATCACTGTAACTGTAACACTGTGTAATACTCTATCACTGTAACTGTAACACTGTAATACTCTATCACTGTAACTGTAACACTGTTTAATGCTCTATCACTGTAACTGTAACACTGTTTAATGCTCTATCACTGTAACTGTAACACTGTAATACTCTATCACTGTAACTGTAACACTGTGTAATACTCTATCACTGTAACTGTAACACTGTGTAATGCTCTATCACTGTAACTGTAACACTGTGTAATACTCTATCACTGTAACTGTAACACTGTAATACTCTATCACTGTAACTGTATCACTGTGTAATACTCTATCACTGTAACTGTATGACTGTAATACTCTATCACTGTAACTGTAACACTGTGTAATACTCTATCACTGTAACTGTAACACTGTGTAATACTCTATCACTGTAACTGTAACACTGTGTAATGCTCTATCACTGTAACTGTAACACTGTGTAATGCTCTATCACTGTAACTGTAACACTGTGTAATACTCTATCACTGTAACTGTAACACTGTGTAATGCTCTATCACTGTAACTGTATCACTGTAATACTCTATCACTGTAACTGTAACACTGTGCAATACTCTATCACTGTAACTGTAACACTGTAATACTCTATCACTGTAACTGTAACACTGTAATACTCTATCACTGTAACTGTAACACTGTGTAATACTCTATCACTGTAACACTGTGTAATACTCTATCACTGTAACTGTAACACTGTAATACTCTATCACTGTAACTGTAACACTGTAATACTCTATCACTGTAACTGTATCACTGTAATACTCTATCACTGTAACTGTAACACTGTGTAATACTCTATCACTGTAACTGTATCACTGTAATACTCTATCACTGTAACTGTAACACTGTGCAATACTCTATCACTGTAACTGTAACACTGTAATACTCTATCACTGTAACTGTAACACTGTAATGCTCTATCACTGTAACTGTAACACTGTGTAATACTCTATCACTGTAACTGTAACACTGTAATACTCTATCACTGTAACTGTATCACTGTAATACTCTATCACTGTAACTGTATCACTGTAATACTCTATCACTGTAACTGTATCACTGTGTAATACTCTATCACTGTAACTGTATGACTGTAATACTCTATCACTGTAACTGTAACACTGTGTAATACTCTATCACTGTAACTGTAACACTGTGTAATGCTCTATCACTGTAACTGTAACACTGTGTAATGCTCTATCACTGTAACTGTAACACTGTAATACTCTATCACTGTAACTGTAACACTGTGTAATGCTCTATCACTGTAACTGTAACACTGTGTAATACTCTATCACTGATACTGTAACACTGTAATACTCTATCACTGTAACTGTAACACTGTAATACTCTATCACTGTAACTGTAACACTGTGTAATACTCTATCACTGTAACTGTAACACTGTGTAATACTCTATCACTGTAACTGTAACACTGTAATACTCTATCACTGTAACTGTAACACTGTGTAATACTCTATCACTGTAACTGTAACACTGTGTAATGCTCTATCACTGTAACTGTAACACTGTGTAATGCTCTATCACTGTAACTGTAACACTGTGTAATACTCTATCACTGTAACTGTAACACTGTGTAATGCTCTATCACTGTAACTGTAACACTGTGTAATACTCTATCACTGATACTGTAACACTGTAATACTCTATCACTGTAACTGTAACACTGTAATACTCTATCACTGTAACTGTAACACTGTGTAATGCTCTATCACTGTAACTGTAACACTGTAATACTCTATCACTGTAACTGTATCACTGTGTAATACTCTATCACTGTAACTGTATGACTGTAATACTCTATCACTGTAACTGTAACACTGTGTAATACTCTATCACTGTAACTGTAACACTGTGCAATACTCTATCACTGTAACTGTAACACTGTAATACTCTATCACTGTAACTGTAACACTGTGTAATGCTCTATCACTGTAACTGTATCACTGTAATACTCTATCACTGTAACTGTAGCACTGTAATACTCTATCACTGTAACTGTAACACTGTAATACTCTATCACTGTAACTGTAACACTGTGCAATACTCTATCACTGTAACTGTAACACTGTAATACTCTATCACTGTAACTGTATCACTGTTTAATGCTCTATCACTGTAACTGTAACACTGTAATACTCTATCACTGTAACTGTAACACTGTGTAATGCTCTATCACTGTAACTGTAACACTGTGTAATACTCTATCACTGATACTGTAACACTGTGTAATGCTCTATCACTGTAACTGTAACACTGTGTAATGCTCTATCACTGTAACTGTAACACTGTAATACTCTATCACTGTAACTGTAACACTGTGTAATGCTCTATCACTGTAACTGTAACACTGTGTAATACTCTATCACTGATACTGTAACACTGTAATACTCTATCACTGTAACTGTAACACTGTAATACTCTATCACTGTAACTGTAACACTGTGTAATACTCTATCACTGTAACTGTAACACTGTGTAATACTCTATCACTGTAACTGTAACACTGTAATACTCTATCACTGTAACTGTAACACTGTGTAATACTCTATCACTGTAACTGTAACACTGTGTAATGCTCTATCACTGTAACTGTAACACTGTGTAATGCTCTATCACTGTAACTGTAACACTGTGTAATACTCTATCACTGTAACTGTAACACTGTGTAATGCTCTATCACTGTAACTGTAACACTGTGTAATACTCTATCACTGATACTGTAACACTGTAATACTCTATCACTGTAACTGTAACACTGTAATACTCTATCACTGTAACTGTAACACTGTGTAATGCTCTATCACTGTAACTGTAACACTGTAATACTCTATCACTGTAACTGTATCACTGTGTAATACTCTATCACTGTAACTGTATGACTGTAATACTCTATCACTGTAACTGTAACACTGTGTAATACTCTATCACTGTAACTGTAACACTGTGCAATACTCTATCACTGTAACTGTAACACTGTAATACTCTATCACTGTAACTGTAACACTGTGTAATGCTCTATCACTGTAACTGTATCACTGTAATACTCTATCACTGTAACTGTAGCACTGTAATACTCTATCACTGTAACTGTAACACTGTAATACTCTATCACTGTAACTGTAACACTGTGCAATACTCTATCACTGTAACTGTAACACTGTAATACTCTATCACTGTAACTGTATCACTGTTTAATGCTCTATCACTGTAACTGTAACACTGTAATACTCTATCACTGTAACTGTAACACTGTAATACTCTATCACTGTAACTGTAACACTGTGTAATGCTCTATCACTGTAACTGTAACACTGTGTAATGCTCTATCACTGTAACTGTAACACTGTGTAATACTCTATCACTGTAACTGTATCACTGTTTAATGCTCTATCACTGTAACTGTAACACTGTAATACTCTATCACTGTAACTGTAACACTGTGTAATACTCTATCACTGTAACTGTAACACTGTAATACTCTATCACTGTAACTGTAACACTGTGTAATGCTCTATCACTGTAACTGTAACACTGTGTAATGCTCTATGTCCCCTCCCTGTTTAGTTATTGGTGGATATGCGAGGGCACGTCTCAATTGTTACCAGCTGTCAGCGCTTAAGGTAAATGATGTGAGTTATTTAAACCCCTCATGTTGCTGCACACTTTGGGCAGTATTAGGTGTAAAGAAGTTCAATGTGTAATGCGCCACGCGGTAAAGTTTCCATGTCCTGTCTAGTTTCTGGTTCCTTGCCATAGTTTAAAGTGAGTTTCATGTCATAGTTAAAAGAGAGTTTGATGTCATAGTTAAAAGAGAGTTTGATGTCATAGTTAAAAGAGAGTTTGATGTCATAGTTAAAAGAGAGTTTCATGTCATAGTTGAACATGAGTCTCGGGTCATTGTTAAACGATAGTTTCAGGCTGTCGATTAGTTTGTAGATTAAAACATTTTAACCTTTGAATTTATACAAAGCATCTTCATCTCTTTCTTTTACATGCATGTATTTCGTCCTGGTTTCACAATCCCCAATTTTTGTTTCACAATTTTGCTTTTTTTTTTTTTTTCTTTTGTTGTAAATTCCCTTATTATATTGACCTGCTCATAGCTTCCCCTTAAATCCTCTGTGTATTTATAATCTCGGTGTGGTCCTGTGGGCTTGTATATTTGTCTTGTATATTTGTTATCGATTCTGGGATCTGTGTTTTGAATATGGATTGTCCCTGTGGAGAACTCTACCGTGGTTCTCGTTAAACCTCCTTCTCCTTAAGATCACCTTAAATAAATTCAACTCTAACCACACACACACTTGTGCTTTTTTCAATTATTATTGTTTATATTGTTTCACTGATAATTATCATCATCAACATAATCATCATCATAATATAATAGTTATTATTATTCTTTCCGTTATTTACTTTACATTTTTATTTATTCATCTATGCACAGCACTTTGAGAGTTTATTGGAAATGATGCTACTATATCCATAAAGTTTTCTATTTTAATTATTATTGCTCTAATAACAGTTGTGTTTTATCTAATCTAATATCTGTCTGCTTTTTTAATCTGGTGCATCTGATGTGTGTGAAGCTTCAGCTTAGTGAGAGAAAAACAGAAAGGAGAAAAGAGAGAGAGGGGAATGAAAAAAGAGGACGCTTCCACGACATCATCCATCCTGGCCTTTTAAGGAGCTCTCCTGAGGAGCTGGCCTAGTTTCACACACACACACACACACACACACACACACACACACCTCATCATGTTCTCTATTTTCATGACTATAACACACTTTTTCTCTGACTGAAACAGTGAAGTGACAGTTATGTAGTTGTTGATTATTTACCATGAGCCTACCTGCGTGTGTTTTACAGGACTGTTACACTTGGCTTGGTGCAAACAAAACACTGAAACGCTCATGGATTCGCTAGCAGAGATTAGCATTGTGGTAACCTGGGAATGTTGTCTAGAACTTTATTTTAAACAGCATTTCATGAAAACATATTTATCACTAAATGAAATGGTCTATCGCATGAATCGGAGTTTCACCATGAAACCAAACGAAAAGGATCAACTAGTGCACAAGCACGGTCCATTGGAAAATGCTTGGACCCCTTAATCACTCTTATTGTTCTCTTTACAGCTGTTATGAAGGATTCATTTACAGATTTTCACACTGAGGTGACGGAACACATGAATCACCTCAAAAGCCTCTACTGTTCTACTGCATATCAGATAAAGAACAGAGAGAGAGAGAGAGAGAGAGAGACAGAGAGAGAGAGAGAGAGAGAGAGAGAGAGAGAGAGAGAGAGAGAGAGAGAGAGAGAGAGAGAGAGAGAGAGAGAATGATGTAAAGCAAGAGAGGGGGATAGAGAGATATACAGAGAAAGAGAGAGTGAGAAGGTGAGAGAGAGTCAGAAAGAGATAAAGTATGAAACAGAGAGAGAGAGAGAGTGAGAAAGAAAGAAAGAATGACAGAAAGCAAAAGAGTGGGAGATATACCAAGGTAGAGAGAAAGACAGACAGAGATTGAGAGAGTCAGAAAGAGATAAAGAATGAGACAGAGTGAGACAGAGAGAGAGAGTGATGGAAAGAATGAGAGAAGGGGCAGAGATCAAAAGAAAGAGATATACAGAGAAAGAGTGAAGCAGAGAAAGACATACAGAGAGAGAGAGAGACAGAGAGAGAGTGAGTGAGACATGTACAGAGAGAGAGAGAGAGAGAGAGACAGAGAGAGAGTGAGTGAGACACGTACAGAGAGAGAGAGAGAAAGAGAGCAATGACGAAGAATGAGAGATGTGGACAGACATAAATATAAAGATATACAGAGAGAGAGAAAGAGAGAGACACCAAAAAAGAGAGAGTGAATCAGTATGAGGCAAAGACAGAGAGAGAGACAGAGAGTGAGACAGACAGAAAGAGACAAACAGAGAGAGTGAGACACACGTACAGAGAGAGAGAAAGAGAGCGATGACAAAGAATGATAGAAGCGGACAAAGATCGAAAGAAAGAGAGGGAGGGAGAGTGAAAGAGAGAGACCGAGACCCGCTGAATTATTTTCAAAAGAAATTCTGAATGGAAAATCCCCGGACATTCGTGTAAACATGTAAAACCCCTCAGCGCAGAGTTTCTTTATATCTGAGGGAGCTCGGCGTGGATAAACAGAAGATGTGATAAACGAATGAATAATTTATTGGTGCTGATGTTCCTCTTGTTATCAGTGTGTCCTGTAGATCTTCGTGTTCCTCTAGTCTCCAATCTGTCTCTTACACTTTCAAAGTGTGCTCTAGTTTCCACTGTTTCCTGATCCCCAGTCTTACCTAGTTTACAGAAGATGCTCTAAACCAAGTATTAAAGAGATTTCTCTGGGATTTCTTTGCGCATGTCTGTCTGCTAATTCCCATTCTAGAAGATATAAAGTCCAGAAGATATAAAGTCTACACTGTAGTCAGAAAGAGTGTTTTTTTAGATGCAAATAAAGTCCGACCGAGCGCTAACGAGCTCGCTGTAGACTGTGCAGAACAGGTGATGTTGACGTGACACGTTATTTAGTGTGTAAGTACGCAGGTTTAGCCGTAGCTCAGTGACCGACTGAAAGTAACGTGGAATAAACGATGATGTGGCGTGGCTGTTGCCGTCGTTCTTGCACTACACTGTTCATAAAAGTCCAACTGAACACAAATAAACACTGTAAGCGTTAAATACACTGGCTAGTTTAAAAGTGTTGGTAACTCTTCAGAAGTGAGTTTAATGCTGTAATGTGTTAATCCTACTCTGCATTATCCTGCTAACTAAGCAAAGCCCCAAATCCGTCACCATGCCAACCATATTAATATATCCATCACAGAAGGGACACACACACACACACACACACAGTTTCCCACACTTGGCAGCCCATGTGGACATGCAGGGAAACGTCAGTACCAGGACACGCTTTTTCTCATCTCTCAGAGCCTATTATGGTAAAACGAGGTGATATGGAGCGGGCGAGGATAAATCTGCACAGATCGTCGTGACAACAGGTCGAGGTCAACAGCATCATCAGGTGGTGTGTTTCCATAGCGCTGGGGAAGGCAGAGGAAATGCCCATATATGGTCTCACCTTTGTTTATGACTGTTCTGCTTTTTTTGTTTTGTTTTTACCACGAAGATGATTCACCGAGGCCGGTGAGAGCCACTGAAGATCCTTTGTCTCATCATGTTTTAGAAAAGTTGGGCAGAGGTCCAAGGCAAGCTGTGAGAACATGTATGCAGCCATGTACACGCCAACTACACATGGATGTGACAAATGTAAAACACTACTGTGTCTTTAGCGCGTTCAGTGAGCAGCAGAGGGCACAGCAGCTTGTACATGTACGTACACAAGTACTTCTGTATCTATTTACACTAGGGACAGAGACGTAAGGCGGAGGGAATTTTTTTCTTTTTTAAAACATTGTATTTTCATTGTATTCGACTTCAGGGAGAACAGTAAGAGACAAAACAAATACGTTTTAAGATACTGTAAAGAAATACATTAAGGTGCACCCTGTCTCCTATTTGGGTCTGGCCACAACAGTCGTGTCTGGAGTGGCGTATCCAGCTCTGACATGCCCCCCCATCTACGTCACCAAGGCCTCCTCCATTGCCTGGAGTACGTATTGGGGTACGCATTGGTGGGGATGGCGATCATATACCTTCATGCTGAAAAGCACTCTTCTATTGGGGTTAGAAATGGAGAATATGGTGACAGGTTGAGCATCAAAATTTGCAGATGGTCAGTGAACAATTGTGTACCAGAGCAGTCCGGTGGAAACTTGCGTTGTCCCAGATGACAACAAACTGGGACTGTTCTGGCCCATTCCTCTGGTGGCTGGGAATGAGGATATTATTTAGGGTATCAAGGAAGGTGATAATGTAGGCAGTATTATAAGGACCAAGCGTGGCATGATGATATAGGACACCATTCTGATTAACGGCTGCACAACATTGTGATGTTACGTGATGCTGTCCAGGGACGTTGATGATCCCGCTGTGTCCTATGAGGTTTCTTCCCCTGTGTCTTGCTTTGTCTAGGATAAAGCAAAGGACATTGTTGATAAACATCAACATAGACAAAACCATGATGTTCTGCAGCAGCGTCTAACTCTGGAATACAGTACCAATGACAGGACAGTACAGCTTACATGTACATGTTGTTTCACTCTGTCAGAATTTGATTCAAATGGTCCTCTGCAGAACTGCTTCATACGACTCTGATGGTGTTTCAGGAGATAGTGCGGATAAACTCACCCTATTTACGTTACTGAATGTTGTGATGTCACTGATGATGTGGTGTTGCTGTTGTTTGCTGTGACCACATTCACTTTGTGTAGTTCCTGCTCCGCTGTGAACAGCCGTTATCTTCCTCCAGTGAAGGGCCGTCTAGCAACTCTGCAAAAAATATGATGTGAATGGTTAGGGTGCAAGATTTCTTTCAGTATGAAATGAAATGTTACTGCAGTGATGTACTGTAAGTACAGTGATGTAAGAGGGTGGTATAGAGGGTAGGTTTACTTACCCGTTCTCATTTCGATATGTCCAGATGACACTGGCTACACTGTAGTGACTCAGATTAAGCTGGACCTTCTGCCCAGCCTCCCTGAAACTCAAACCACGGTCGACCAAGGTGACCCGGATCTGTGCTTGTTCTCCTTTCTCCTCATCCTTGTCCCAATCCTCACCCTAATCCTCCTCCTATTTTTCCTTGTCCTCGTCCCCCTCTTGCTCTCTCTCCAAATGTGGCCTCCACTGTTTTCCAAACCTAGAAAGCCAACCGGAAGCCTATTTACAGTGCCCAAGCTCTGATTTCTAAGTGAACATATGATCTGTAAGTGTTTCCACGCGTGAGCACTGGGTGCAGGGAACCGCTAAATGAGCGTGGCATTTTGAATGGCAGTGTTTTGAATGATTCGTCGAATGATTGTAGATTTAGGGTTTTGTCTTACAATTCCAAACTGAGTGTAACGCAGATAACATGCTAGCAGTTTTGCAGACTTGGTCAGAAGATTACACAGCACTTTTTAAACTTTAGCGGTTCTACAAAGCGATTTACACTGGTTCTCATTCACTCATTCTCTCTCTCACACACACATACATACCAATGGTAGCAGAGATGCCATGCAAGGTGCTAACTTGCCTTCGGGAGCGGCATCTTGCTCAAGAACACTTGGATATGTGGAGTCATGTGGGCCGGGAATAGAACCACCAACCCTACGATTAGTGGACAACCCGCGCTACCACCTGATCCACAGCCGCCCCGTTAGGTACATGATTGACTGGTTTCACTGAGTGTGCCTCGACTTCGCCTTTTACTGTGTAAGCAGTTTTTTAAAAAACTGTAACATCATGAGCTTGAGTGTAAGAAACATACAGGTGTGTGTGTGTGTGTGTGTGTGTGTGTGTGTGTGTGTGTGTGTGTGTTGTGTCTATGAGAAGTGTCTGTCTGTTTATATTGGAATGTGTGTGATGAACAACTATCACATAGGCCATTGTAATGTAATGTGTGTGTGTGTGTGTGTGTGTGTGTGTGTGTGTGTGTGTTTAGTTTGCACATCTGATTTACAGTGTTAACAGTGAAAGTGCTTGAGGGTGGAAAAGAGTAACGCTGCGACTGGCTGTACACGTGTGTTTCACACACACACACACACACACACACACACACACACACACACACACACACACACATACAGAGCA
Organism: Ictalurus punctatus; assembly: GCF_001660625.3. Classification (NCBI taxonomy): domain Eukaryota; kingdom Metazoa; phylum Chordata; class Actinopteri; order Siluriformes; family Ictaluridae; genus Ictalurus; species Ictalurus punctatus. The sequence goes on from NC_030434.2 coordinate 26,102,178, forward strand.
TCAGTGATGAGCGAATCAGGACTTGTCTGAGGTTGCTAATAGATTCCACAGAAGATGAGCTCTGTCAGTCATCTCAAGTTATATCTTGGACTACACACACACACACACACACACACACACACACACACACACACACACACACACCCCTTCAACACAACACCAGATGTGGTTGATCTCTACTGCCCTGACTGTAGTTGTTAACCCTTACCTGCAGATGGTATGATGTATTGATGAACAGAATATCACAGCGCTGAGTTGGACGATGGAGCACATCAGTCAGCTCCTCTGTGGAGAACAGCAGGTATCTCCCAGAGTGACAGTGTGGTGCAGGTGAAATGCTTGGGAAGTTGAACTACTGAAGGTGGGAATGTGTGCCCCCGGGATATAACGCAAATCATATACTTAGGCTGACTACAGATGGAAAGGATTAGCAGTTTAAAGGAGGCATGACCAAGTGGTGCAGGAAGATGGTCAGTAGACAGCGAAGAAGGACGATGTGTAATCCTGTTCCTCACCGTGATTCCGTTCCTTACCATAATCTTCACCGCTATCCCATCACTCACTATAATTCTTTTCTTCACTGTAATTCCTCCCCTCATAATCCCATTCCACACTGTAATAAACACCTCACTGTAATCCCTTTTCTTGCTTTAACCCAATTTATCCCACAGTACTCTCGTTACTCACCATAATCCTTTAACTCACCGCGTTCCTTTTCATCACTATAACACCTTTCCTTATCATAACCTCCCCATAATCCTGTTCCCCACCATAATCCTGTTCCACACCATAACTCTGTTCCCCACCGTAATCCTGCTCCACACCATAACTCTGTTCCCCACCGTAATCCTGCTCCACACCATAACTCCGTTCCCCACCATAACCATAACCCCGTTCACCACCATAATCCTGCTCCTCCCCATAACCCCGTTCACCACCATAATCCTGCTCCTCCCCATAACCCCGTTCACCACCATAATCCTGCTCCACACCATAACCCCGTTCACCACCATAATCCTGCTCCTCCCCATAACCCCGTTCACCACCATAATCCTGCTCCACACCATAACCCCGTTCACCACCATAATCCTGCTCCTCCCCATAACCCCGTTCACCACCATAATCCTGCTCCACACCATAACCCCGTTCACCACCATAATCCTGCTCCACACCATAACCCCGTTCACCACCATAATCCTGCTCCTCCCCATAACCCCGTTCACCACCATAATCCTGCTCCACACCATAACCCCGTTCACCACCATAATCCTGCTCCACACCATAACCCCGTTCACCACCATAATCCTGCTCCTCCCCATAACCCCGTTCACCACCATAATCCTGCTCCTCCCCATAACCCCGTTCACCACCATAATCCTGCTCCACACCATAACCCCGTTCACCACCATAATCCTGCTCCTCCCCATAACCCCGTTCACCACCATAATCCTGCTCCACACCATAACCCCGTTCACCACCATAATCCTGCTCCTCCCCATAACCCCGTTCACCACCATAATCCTGCTCCACACCATAACCCCGTTCACCACCATAATCCTGTTCCACACCATAACCCCGTTCCCCACCATAATCCTGCTCCTCCCCATAACCCCATTCCCCACCATAATCCTGCTCCACACCATAACCCTGTTCCCCACCATAATCCTGCTCCACCCCATAACCCCGTTCACCACCATAATCCTGCTCCACCCCATAACCCCGTTCACCACCATAATCCTGTTCCAAACCATAACCCCGTTCCCCACCATAATCCTGCTCCTCCCCATAACCCCATTCCCCACCATAATCCTGCTCCACACCATAACCCCGTTCCCCACCATAATCCTGCTCCTCCCCATAACCCCGTTCACCACCATAATCCTGCTCCACCCCATAACCCCGTTCACCACCATAATCCTGCTCCTCCCCATAACCCCATTCACCACCATAATCCTGCTCCACACCATAACCCCGTTCACCACCATAATCCTGCTCCTCCCCATAACCCCGTTCACCACCATAATCCTGTTCCACACCATAACCCCATTCCCCATCATAATCCTGCTCCTCCCCATAACCCCGTTCACCACCATAATCCTGTTCCACACCATAACCCCATTCCCCATCATAATCCTGCTCCTCCCCATAACCCCGTTCACCACCATAATCCTGCTCCACACCATAACCCCGTTCCCCATCATAATCCTGCTCCTCCCCATAACCCCGTTCCCCACCATTATCCTGCTCCACACCATAACCCCATTCCCCATCATAATCCTGCTCCTCCCCATAACCCCGTTCCCCACCATTATCCTGCTCCACACCATAACCCTGTTCCCCACCATAATCCTGCTCCTCCCCATAACCCCGTTCACCACCATAATCCTGCTCCACCCCATAACCCCGTTCACCACCATAATCCTGCTCCACACCATAACCCCGTTCACCACCATAATCCTGCTCCTCCCCATAACCCCGTTCACCACCATAATCCTGATCCACCCCATAACCCCGTTCACCACCATAATCCTGATCCACCCCATAACCCCATTCCACACCATAATCCAATTCCTCACCATAATCCTGCTCCTCACCATAACCCTGTTCCCCCATAATCCTGTTCCAAACCATAACCCTGTTCCCCCATAATCCCGTTCCTTACCACAATCCTGTTTCTCCCCATAACCCCGTTCCCAACCGCAATCCCATTCCTCACCGTAATGCTGATGTTATATCTGTTTTTCGTCATTACTCGCTCTTGACTGTATTCCTGCTATTGCCCGGCTGTAACACTGCAGACAAGTGACTCACATTGTTTATTATTATTGCAGTTACACACTTTACAGCTCGTTAATTCTTGTCCACACAGACTTCCATGGCTTTTATGTTCCTGTCGTTTGTTGTCTGTGAATGAATGCATATGTTATTACAGTATATTATTACAAGGTGTTAGTGATGAAACGCATTAACCGCAGTGTATGTACACAGTGTACATCTTAGTGACGCATGACCAGGACTTGTTGAGTTAAAGTGTACATGTTGGAAGAAAACATGTGACGGAAATCTGTCTGAGAAGCAAAGAGAACTCTGTCCAACTCTCATTCTATTTCGATTTATCTCTTTCTCTGTGTGTGTGTGTGTGTGTGTGTGTGTGTGTGTGTGTGTGTGTGTGTGTGTGTTGGAGAAAGCACTTTATACAGATTGATCTGCGAAGGAAAGAGCTTTCTCTCTGCTTTCTCTCTATATATCGATCAATCCAGCATTCTCTAGCTCTTCCTCCCTCCATCTCTCTTTCATTCTTTCTCTTTGCCTCTCACCACATCACCCTCCTCCATCATATAATACACATTAACAGTAATGTAAGAGTCTAATGCATGCTTAAAAAGTCATCAGATTTGCTGATTAGTAAATTTACAATTTACTTTCCTCTCTATTATGGGAAACCTTCTTAAACCATTTACTCTCTCTATCGCCCTCTAATGGCCAGGATGATACATTTCACCTTTGGCCTTTGCTCATCGGCAGCTGGACGTATTCCACATGCCAACATACTATGTCACCAAGACTGTAATTGGTCGATACTATCAAGGTTTGCACAAACTGGTTCATGCTGAACTAGCCATAGTCAAACCTCTGTTTGTTTAACGCTCTGTGTCTTTTTAAAAATTAAGCTTAGCATTAGCTTTAGCATGTGCTTACTCCGAAGTGGGCTATAAAGGAGAAGGTCAATACGACTGAGTGTGTTTGCATCTCACATAACCTGCTGTACTGTCTGGTTCACCATAGTTACCATGGTAACGAGTGGGGACTTGCATCTGAAATGTGTCGAAAAATAAGCTATTGTCCTCCTACACACTCAGAATGTGCTTTTACACACTGCTAAGTGTGTGTGTTTTTCATGCTAGTCGAGAAGGAGAATCAGTTTATTTTACCCTTTTTGTTAAACTCTTGTTGAAGCTTATTTTGTTAAACTCTTGTTGTTACCAAACACCATCATCTGTGTCAGGAGCCAAATAATAAAGGAAGTGAGAATCAGCTCAGAAATAGTTTTTTTCCCTCTGCCATGTAGCTGTGGTGTGGAACTGAAACAGAAAGGCTGTAGTTCCTGGTTCATTCCGGCTCTAATGCCAACGTGAAATTCACAACAATAGAAAGAACATGTGACTTTTAGATATTCAGATGTGAAACCAAAAACAAAGGGTGAAGCTGAGCAGCTCTGTTCCAGTTTAGTGTGGAGTGTTTTAGGTTCCACCAAGACGACGTCAAAAATAATACTAAACAATACCAAGGCTAAGACAACACCAAGATCTGTAATAAACAAGACCAGGATCCATACTGGCCAAAATCAGGACACCATCAAGTCCCATACAATAGATAACTAAGATTAAGATAAGATTAAAGACCAAGACCAAAGACCAAAACAAGACAAAGACCCATGCTAGACAAGACAATGACCCCTACTAACAATACAGGACCCAGAACAAGATGGGACCAGAGACCGAGATAAAACCAAACCAAGACCAAGACCCATATTAATGAAAACCAAGACCATGATCCATAAACCAAGACCAACAAAGGCGAAGACACCATTATCCAAAACCAAGACCCATACTGACCAAGAACAAGACCAATAAAACATCAAGACTAATCAAAACCAAGACCAAGACATACACTAACCAGAACAAAGCCAAGACTCTTATTAAACAAGACCAAAACCCACATCAACCAAGATAATATCAAGACTTTTACTAACCAAGAACAAGCCAAGACCAGAGGCCAAAACAAAAACAAGCCAATACTAACCAAGACCCAGACTAAAGACCAAGACTGGAGATCCATACTAACGAGGACCAATACATAACAAGATCCATATTAACCAAGACTAAGACAAGACAAAACAATAGACCAACCATACTTATCAGAACCAGGACAAGACCCACACTGTCCAAGACGGATATCTGTAGTAACCATGTTGGTAATGAGATGAGTATATTAGCATGTTAAGGACACTAGTTCAGATCGTATCTGTGTGTTGGTGAGTTGGTGTGAGTTTGGCCCAAACTGTTTGTAAACATGAGCTACGAAGCCAATGTTGGTGTCTCAATTGCCTTCATCTCTCATTCCCACTCCCACCTGCCATCAGGAGGGCTGTAACCCCGGGGGAGGAACTTTGTGGCTCTGCTTTCATCAGGGTTGTTTATATTGATCATCAGTGAGATGAAGAGACGACAGATTGGGGATTAAACGTTAAAAATAATCCTAAACGAGGCCTCGCACTCAGACAGGACCTTCAGTCTCATATATAAATAGTGAAAATTGTTGCACTATTTCTGGCTTCAGTCGTAGCCCAGCTGTTGTCTGAGTGCGGGTCGTCCCCTCGTTCCCTCCGCTCTGTGGGATTTATTCTGCTTTTGGCTTTGGGTGTAAAATAATGTATTAGCATTTGAGGGCTTACATGGCTAGACGCACATTAGCATGTCTGAATCGGGATATTCCGGAGAGCCTTTAGCGAGAGCGTTCTGAAATTCTTCCAAGAAAAATGACACCCCCATTCATGGTAATCATGGTATGGTCCACTATAGAAAATATGTAATAATATAACAACAAGTACTTCTAGGGAGATGTAGCAACATAGCAGTATTATCCCCTTCTGAAATCTCTGCTATGGTACAGTCCACCGTTGAGCCTTTCCAGTAAGAATCTCATGAGAAGTAATGATATAATAAATGATAATAAATAGTAAGATGAAATATACTGTACGTTGACTCCCCCATGATGTGTTGTTATGGTACAGCCCACTGTGGGAACTTCATTTCTTGATAGTAAAAATCATTTTTGAAACCCCTATGGATGGTTGTAATGGTATGGTCTACTCTGGGGAAGAATGATGGGTCTCGGGAACAGCTGTGGGTTTGATGAGGAAGCTAACACGGATTTATTTGACCTTTGACCCCGGCCTGTCAGATTTAAACCCTCATGTCTCTCTCACACACTATTTCAGGAGTTAGGACTTACGCCGAGCGGGTATAAGTTTTAATGTGTGTGTAGAGTGCAGGAAAAATACCAAAAAGGCCAAAGGATGGGCTATAAAAAGCTGAATAAATTAAATAAACACAAAAATAACAATCAATAACAATAATAATAATAATAATAATAATAATAATAATTATTATTATTATTATTATTATTATTATTATCGCCATAATGTAAATATCATCATCTCAGGATTTGATTTGAAAGAGCATCTTTTAAATGAATATTGAGAACCAAACTTGACCCAACACACACACACACACACACACACACACACACACACACACACACACACACACACGCACACACACACACTCACAGAAGAAAGGCATCTGAATTCACAGCTGTGATGCTCAAGGCATGTGATCTGCAGAGATCAGGTTTCTATTATTGCTCCACTGCTGAAGAGCAGAAATCCGTGACTGATTGAAACACACACACACACACACACACACACACACACACACACACACACACACACACACACACACTCTAAGCTCAATCACTACCAGTGTGCAGTACTCATCCCTATATTTACCTTCTTAGAAATCACGGTTCCTCAAGTGTTCTTTGGCTGGTTAAGGGTTCTTACGCGTACGGTTAAAGATCTGTTTTGGGTTCTACACGGAACCTTTAAGGGTTTACTTACCAGAAGAAAAAAATCTCTTAATGACGCAAGATGGAACAGTTTTCCTGTACGTTAATTCATCAGCTATTAAATACTTCACTGTTATAAACGCTAATAAACATTTGTTACAGTAAACATCGCCTCGTATTTTCGTAACTCCAGGAAATAAAAGTTCTTTGAAGCTGTCTCAAACTTATGGACCAGATCGAAACTTCATGGAAAGAGATCTGTGAAAATTCTGTATCGGGGAGTTTCGAATCCATCATGAAGGCTTTAATATGTTACATAATATGTATATTTTATCCGTGTGTGTCTTCACTTGGCTCTCTCTCATGTCCTATAGAAGATCAAAGCCTGGCTCTGTGTATCTGTGTGATAACTGTACAGTCTGAGTGTGTGTGTGTGTGTGTGTGTGTGTGTGTGTGTGTGTGTGTGTGTGTGTGTGTTTAAGAATGTTTGAAGCTCCACTCTCTCTCTATGGTAACCAGCATCGAGCATCTGGATTTTCTCAAACCATCTTTAGTCATCTTCAGCAGTTCTCGGGTCATTCCTCTGATTCTAATTCTGGATGTTAAAATGATACTAAGTAGATCTTTCTTCGCATTAAAAATGACACTGACTAAACAGTGTTTATCATTAAAACTTACGTGATCAGGATACAAAACACTGGTAAAAACAAAGTAATCAGATTACGGGTACATTTTGTAAAAAATGGGAGTACTGTCAGGATTCAATTTTTTTTTCAATTTTAATTTAAAATAAAAAAAAAACTAATCTAAAATTTAAAAAACTTTATTAAAGTTAATCTGGTAGAAATGAACACAGATTGTTCTCTGAAATGCTTTTGTTAGGGTGACCATACGTCCTCTTTTTCGGAGCTTAAAAAAGCGTCTAAATGTGAGTAAATATCAGGGGTTCGTCTTTAGTTTCATCATGATGTGTTTATGGTCTAATACTGCGTCATGTGTGCGCATGTTTGCATTGCTTTAACCCCTCTCTGTAAGTCCCGCCTCCTCACACACCGATTGGTCGATCATAAAAGGCCTGTAGCAACTATTGGTTAAATTCCTGCCTCTGGACCGTTATCCTCCTGTCAGCGAGCGTGTGAAGGTGAAGCCATGTTGTGATCGGTGTTAAACAGTTTCCTGAAAATAGCAGCGGACGCCAGCTGTCCTGAGTCGAAACAACGCCCATGACCATATAAGGTCATTTTTAAATTTCATTACATCGCCATTCGGATGTGTAAATGATGGCAGACGGTTCACTCGTGGCATCTGATATTTAATTTTATTCCACGGACATTCAAAGGAACGTAGGAAAAAATGTAAAACGTGGGCCGAGTGAAATTTTATTTATAAATATTTACGTGACGCTAATAGTGTGTCTTTTCCACCAGTGTTAAAAACATGTCCCTCTTTTTTAGAAAACCAGAACGTGTTCACGCTAGCTTTCCTGATGTAATGCTACCCGCATCATGGACAGTGATCTTTAACTTATTAATTTATTTTAAAACAAATCCAAACACTGAACATGTTTTAAAGCTCTAAAATAAGCTCTCAGTAAAAGTCTTTTAGGTCACATTGCTTTTCTCTTGACTTCATTTACATATGTGGCCTTAAAGTAGAAATAATCCGATTACATTCCTTTCATATTGTGATATGTGGATTACGTTACTGACGACATTTGATATGAAGTCATTTGCAACTGTAATGGATTACATTTTTACAGTAACCCTGCCGACCCTGGATACACACCAACCTATATAACTTATATAATATCATTGGAAATGACACTAGAATCTGGATCATAGAAAGTTACAGTAACTAAAGCTTTTGTCACTGGAAATTAAACATACATTAAAACATTGAAAATTGCAGGCAAATGAAAGTTTATTATAACTATATAAGTATTACTTTTACAGTTAACTTTTTATTGAAATTTACCATAAGCATTTAAGGAGGAAATTATCATTGAAAGTTTGTTATTTAAAAACAACAACAACAACAACAATTTCAGTCATGAAAGTTACACAAAGTAAAATATTTTATTGAAAATAAAAACTAACTAGAATTTTTTAAAAATCATTATAAGTTACATTATCTAGATTTTTTTTTGTCAAATTGTGTAAATTCAACTTACAGATCTTTCTATTATTAAAAGTTACAAGAATTTTCTTTTTTTAAATTTTTATTTAAAGTAATACTCATTAGATTTTTGTAACGCTGACTGTAACAATAAATAAAATGCTTAACCACAGAATGAAACTTAATAAACTGTTACTTTTAGAGTTACATTTGTTTTGACAGTATCTATCATTTAAAGTTTACTGTTTGGAATCGCTAAAGGCTACGTATTTTTACTAAGTTTTATATCTACATTTATTATTGAAAGTTACACTATAAAGGATTGATTATTAAAGGTTATAATGACTGGAATTTTTGTATCAGTAAAATTATACCTAGAAGTTTGTTAAAAAACTGGGCATCATTAATCATTTATTTTATTTACAGTATATTGTTGAAAATAATCCTATTTAGTTATTTATTATTGACTGTTTATTACTGACAGGACTATGAATGTATTATTATTATTGACAGTGACTGTAAAATATTAACTTACAAAGACATATACCTTCTTTCTCTAGGCAAGACCTGTAGTTTAAGGATGTGAATGTAGAATTTGTCATTCAAGCAGCGAGCGTGTAAATATTAAAAATATTAGTATGTATAATTATTTTTTTACATTATTATTATTTTTTTTATTTTACAAATATTTGTAAGATTTCTTTACTGTAGGTATTAAGGCTGTCTTTCTGTAACTCAATATATGTCCACATGCAGCGTCTTTAACGCACAGCTAAGTTTCCACTGAGTTTATTGGAAGAGTAGCGATATCCACGTGACATTTTCATTGCTATCCTTTAAGATAAAGATCAGAGCTACTCTGAAAACACTATACTACACTCGCAATGTTGTAAATCCTGCCCACAAATTTGTAAGGAGATCTGCCCAAACATTTACAGGAAAGATAGAGTTGGAAGTGGAAAATGTGTGAGATAGTGAGAGAGAGAGAGAGAGCGAGAGAGAGGAAGGGAGATGCTATTAGACAAACAGTGAAGCGGTGGTTGTTGAGGAAACGAGGGAATTATCCGGCAGTGTGAGAGGAGAGAAGAGGCCACACTGGGATGAAAAGAGACCTCTCACCTCGGCCTTTAATAATGACAGAATAGTAGCAAGCAGATTGTTGTTGTCTTGTTATATATGATCTGTTTATTTCATTTTTAGAAATATGATTTCATTCCATTTTATTGTCTGTACCACTTGGAGGTTTGCTGTATGTGTTGTATGTGTTGTATGTGTTCAGCAGTGCTTAACTGAATCTTTATTATATGCAGCACCGATCAACCCGTACCTGGCTGAATGTATGATTTGGATGATGGGGAAAAAGTCTTAGTTAATTAATGCAAATTTGTTTGTTCGGCAACTCCAGTAACTAATGTGTCCTAAATGTTAACTACATGTTCCAGCCTGTGGTTTTCTCCAGTGAGGGGAAATAAATATTCAGACACTTTTGTTTTTGTTATTTAGTATTCTTCTAGTGCATATGCACTTCACATTTTCACACACAATGTCTTTTGACTTTGTACTTATAAATAGGACCAAGAAGGTGCGTATTCATAAGCATAAACAAAGATATATCAATCAATTGATACGCCTCTTATAATTACAAAACGGATAGGGGAAAACGTATTTTGGCACAAATGATTTAAAAAATCAAACTGAGTTCTAGAAAAGACGCTGTTATTGGTTGGGAAGATTTCACACGAGTAGTAATCACGGTGAAGGTTAAGGAGCTCAGAGACTACGTTATTAAACAGCAGTCGAGTGGAGAAAGCTACGGAGTCATAGCAAAGACCTTAAACAGCCCAGTCAGGACAACTAGCGGTCACTCAGTGAGTTGCAGGATGACCTGAAAGCAGCAGGAACAACAGTTACACAGAGAACAATAAACAATGAACTGCTCACAATCATCTCTGTTCCTACATCCCACTCGCAGCTCAGGTGACACTCAGCTCGTCCTGTGTGGAGAAAGAAGGGTTGTGCATACCCCCATACCAACAGTGAAGCATGCAGATGGAGGCACGGTGATGGAGGCACGGTGATGGAGGCATGCAGATGGAGGCACGGTGATGGAGGCATGCAGATGGAGGCATGGTGATGGAGGCATGCAGATGGAGGCACGGTGATGGAGGCATGCAGATGGAGGCACGGTGATGGAGGCATGCAGATGGAGGCATGGTGATGGAGGCATGCAGATGGAGGCATGCTGATGGAGGCATGCAGATGGAGGCATGGTGATGGAGGCATGGTGATGGAGGCACGGTGATGGAGCCATGCTGATGGAGGCATGCAGATGGAGGCACGGTGATGGAGCCATGCTGATGGAGGCACGGTGATGGAGGCACGGTGATGGAGGCACGGTGATGGAGGCACGGTGATGGAGGCATGCAGATGGAGGCACGGTGATGGAGGCACGGTGATGGAGGCACGGTGATGGAGGCACGGTGATGGAGGCATGCAGATGGAGGCATGGTGATGGAGGCATGGTGATGGAGGCACGGTGATGGAGGCACGGTGATGGAGGCACGGTGATGGAAGCATGCTGATGGAGGCATGGTGATGGAGGCATGGTGATGGAGGCATGGTGATGGAGGCATGCAGATGGAGGCACGGTGATGGAGGCATGGTGATGGAAGCATACAGATGGAGGCACGGTGATGGAGGCATGGTGATGAAGGCATGGTGATGGAAGCATGCAGATGGAGGCACAGTGATCGAGGCACGGTGATGGAGGCATGCAGATGGAGGCACGGTGATGGAGGCATGGTGATGGAGGCACGGTGATGGAGGCACGGTGATGGAGGCACGCTGATGGAGGCACGCAGAAGGAGGCACGGTGATGGAGGCACGGTGATGGAAGCATGCTGATGGAGGCACGGTGATGAAGGCATCGTGATGGAAGCATGCAGATGGAGGCACGGTGATGGAGGCACGGTGATGGAGGCACGGTGATGGAAGCATGCAGATGGAGGCACGGTGATGGAGGCACGATGATGGAGGCACGGTGATGGAGGCACGGTGATGGAGGCACGGTGATGGAGGCATGCAGATAGAGGCACGGTGATTTGGGGCTGCTTCTCTGCAGACAGTACTGGGGCACTACACGTCATTGAAGGAAACATGAATGGAGCAATGTACCGAGACTTAATAGAGAAAAGTTTTATCCTATAAACTGACTGTAGGGAGAAGATGGATGTTTCAACAAGACAATGCTCTCTATTTTGTTATGATTATGTTATGTAAATTTCATTATTACTGTAAGTATCAACAATAAAAATCCTAGTGAGTGTAACTTTAAACAATACAAATAGAATAGAAAAGAATATCTTTATTGTCATTGCACAAGTACAATGAAACTAGGTCCCATTTAATAAACATCCTCATTAGTGAACGTTAATTAATAAAATCCTAGTTAATGTAAATTTCGACAATAAAAAAGAAACCATGGATTCTGCGTCCTGTAACCTAAAGAGGACTAAAGAGGAGAGGGACCGGCCGGCTTTTTATCAGCGCTCAGTTCAGAAGCCTGCATCTCTGAAGCTATGGGGTGCATTAGGGTCTATGGAATGGGCAGCTTGCACATCTGGAAAGGCCCCATCAGTGCTGAAAGGTACATACTGGTTTTAGAGCAACATCTGATTCCATCCAGGTTCCATCCCATCTTTACTTCTCAGACTCCACCTCTCTAAGATACTTTTTATACCCTATCATCTTACTGACCTGTCGCCAGTCAAACTAATTAGTTGCAAAATGTTCCTCCAGCTGTTTCTTTTTACTAACACTTACATTTACAGCCTTTTGTTGCCCCCGTCCCAACTTTTTTCAGACGTGTTGCGGCCATTGAATTCAAAATTACCTTTTTTTTTTTTGCTTAAAACGTTACACTTCCTCAGCTTAAACATTCGATATGTTTCCTATGTTCTATTCTGAATAACATACACGTGAGATGTATGATTTACGAGGGTTGATGAGATTCGCGAATCATTGCATTCTGTTTTTATTTACGTCTTACACAGCGTCCCAACTTTTTTTGGAATCGGGGTTGTAGTTAGTGTAACTTACAACGATTAAAATCCCAGTTATTGTAACGTTCAACCATAACAATCCTAGCTAGGGTAATGTATAATGATAAAAAAGAAGTCATAAGTGATAATCTGGCATTCAGCTTTAGTTGATATAGTGCATGTTACATGTGCTTTACAATATCTGAGAACCTTTTAATGCTTATATTACGTGAGACCTTTTGAGTTTTCTGATGAGAACCATGTATAATTCGTTGTTTTCTATAATTTTATACACACAGAAGTACACTGTACGTAAACTATTCTGCGTTTGAGTTGAAAGGTTTTGAAAATATTTGAAATACTGTATTGAGCGGCTAAAATTGACTCTGCTAGCAAGTTAGAAAGGTTAGCTTATTAGCATGATAGTCGGCCTACAGGAGATAGAACCTACTAGAAAGTCACATGTGTACTGGAACAGAGCTGGAACGCAGGAATTGTGTATAACGTCTTTTATACGGTCAGTCTAGATGCGTCATATCTGAGAAATCTGACTAATCCGGCCCTGTGTGTATGTTTTGATTTTGGCTGATCCAGAAAACAATCATTTACCATCATACTCCTACTAACACACACACACACACACACACACACACACACACACGCACACACACACACACACGGTTGCCAGGAGCTGATTCATGTGCTGAGTGTGCTGAAATCCATTAGTGTAAGCGCTCTCACTCGTCCTGACGGATGGACTTCGGTGCAAATCCATCAGCAATGAAAACGTCCAGCATGGAGATGAGGAAGATTCTTCATTTTATTTATGTAAAGTCGCCTTTTCACACTCCAACTACTTTACAAAACAAAGGGGAAAAAGTGGACTTCTCGTTCGTTCTCAGCCTCTTTGACGTCAGGTTGTTAATCGTGTGTTACAGTTTACGTCTGTGATTTTTTCCCCCACTCATCTTCCTGTCAAGGTTTGCTCAAAAGCCTGTAATCACAGCACACATTAGCGTTAGCGAGCTGTGAACTGTTATTTGTACCAGATGCGTGCTGATAGTACACCGTCAGACGAGCGGAACAACTGATAATGAGTTTCTGTCCAATTTGAGAAAAATGTGATGATTAAGTAATGATTAAAAAGCCAAGACATGCTAAAATAACCTTCAAAAACGTCTCTTTTTGAGTCTTAACACCTGCTAAAGTTACATTTTTCCCATTTAAAAACAGACTTCTTTCTGTATTTCTGTATAAAAAGTCATATTTGGGGGTGGGGCTATCTGTGAGCTCAGACTGTGATGTCACTAATAGAACCAATCACATTTCAGAGAATAAAAATGCGATGAACTTTTAGCCATGAATCCTGCATGCTAAGATGGGTAGCTTGCTAACTTAGCTAATCTCAGTGAGAAACAGATGGCTGTTGTCATGGCGATGATATATTCTTACCGGTTTAAATAAATCAATGAGAAAATAACAAAGTAATTTGAGACTCATACTGAAATCACACTCATGTCTAGTTGTTGTTGATTAGCCGAATAGATTAGCTTTGTTGGGATAAAACTGTTTATTATGCTACTTGGGTTATTTTTGATTGTTAAAATTCCATATGAGGAAAAAGCGTATAAGAAAGACACATTGTGATGAAAAACTAGCATGCTAATTAGCAACCCGAGTGTTTATAAGAAGTATATTTTCATAAATTGGTCAAGTTGGAAAAAACAGGAGGCTCATTTGATTTCAAAGGCTGTGTTCCAAATGCTAGCCTTAAATGTGAGTGTTTTATAGTATGTAGTTTTATCCATAAACAAGTTCAAAGAGTTCATAACTTTATGCTTATCGACTTACATAGCTGTAATGTATCTGACATAATATCTGGTGTGCTAACTGTCATAAGGTATTTGTAAGTTGCTAGCTACTGGGCTAATTAGCGATTAGCATTTGATTTAGTTTGATTGGATTAGATATAGTGTAAATGAGCACAAGCAGCTGAATCTGGACATGATGAGATAACGGAGAATTACACTTTAAGCTCAAGGCATAAAAAGTTGCCTTTTGGATTATTTAGCTCCGCCCACTTAAATCTAAGTTAATTTGCATAATATGCTAAGCCTACTTTTACGAAATATTCCTAGGATTTTTGTCCTGTCTTTATAGAATTGGTTTCAAACTATTCAAGAGTCTAAACTTCAATAATTAACAAAAATGCTATAAACAATATGGCCGCCACATGCCAATCAATCCAGAGCTTAACTCACTCAAACAGCGATAACTTGAGAATCGTTGCATGAATTTGCACAAAAATGTTTATATGATGTTTAGGATAATATTCTGAGGATGTCTGCTCAGGTTGGGGTGTGGTCATCCATAGGAGGCGGAGCTTAGAAACAGATCTTTGTTTCTTAGGAACGGTAAGTCTGACTGAGCTCAAATTCGGTGTTCTGCATCATTGTCCTCATTTGTAAATGAATCGAACATGGACATCACCAAACCTGTCAGCTTTCAGAAGACTTCAAATTGAATTATTGTGAATATTGAGCTATTTTTATCTTCAGTGTTCTATGTAACATGGCGAGGACTAGCCGCTGGGGGAGCTAACGCTGAAAACGCAGGTTATTAATGTTGAAATATGTGTGTTAGTGTGTTCCAGCTTGTTTTTCATGGGCATAAAAGACTCCAGAAAATATTTTCTGCCTGTAACACTTGGGGCTCTAATTGTAAAGAGTGCTTGGACCCCTCACATCGCCACTCAGGGGGCTGTATACAATATATTTATGAACTTAACTGTCTCAACATTATATTAGCTACACATCCAGATGAGCGCTTGGTAACGTTGGGAACATTTATGTTCACTGTCGCAGTTTAATTCTGTATTTTACAGAACTCTGCTTTTTATTTTTAAAATCCACAGCCGGTCATGTCTTCATCCCCGTAATCATCAATATAACCAATCCTGATGGAAACAAGAACCCACTTGTTTCTGTAAAACGTTCGAGCTGCTACAGACAGCTGATGGAAAAAAAACAACTCTCTCTTGTACACACACCGTTGATTTGGAGCCAAGAACAACACGCCAAAACACACTCACCAGGACGGGAGACCACCCAGCTGTGCAGAACCGCAACAGAAGCTTTAACGAAAAGGACAGAAATAGAAAAAAAAAAAAAAACAAACAAGAAAATATACATTTTGGTCTGTGAGAGAAATCTCATACGGTGTGTTTAACTGAATGAGTGAGAAGATCAAACTCGGAAACATGAACAAATGTAATGGAGGAAAATGATTGGTGAACCCATGTACACCTGTCCCATCATGCTTCAGTGTGTGGGCGGGGCTTACAGCAGGTAACGGACAGACCTGGCGTGACTATAAGCTAATCGGTGGTGAATTAAATGAGCACAGTGGAAATGAAACTGAACGAGTGTCTGACTTCCATACAGACCTGTAAGAGATCGTATCATCCTGACTTTACTGAGAAAAATCCTACAATCACCACCGACGTGCCCGGTAATGACATATATAATGTATACTTTTTATTTCTTATAATTAAATATTAAATATAGAATAGATTGCAATATCTGTATAATGTAACTGCTGAATACAAAATGAATAAATTATACTTTTTATAAGGTTTTTATATACTATACACCAGGGGCGTCCAGTCTTATCCGGACGGGGCCGGTGTGGGTGCAGGTTTTCAGTCCAACCAGGCAGAAGCCACACCCGAGTCTACTGAAAGCCAAATTCAACTGATTAAACAGGCGGACTCAGGTGTGGCTCCTGCTCTGTTGGAATGAAAACCTGCACCCACACCGGCCCTTTCCCGATAAGATTGGACGCCCCTGCTGTACACAATGCACAGAGTGATAGAGGTTACTATATATATAATTATTGTATGATACATAATTAAATCATTATAGAACAATAAAACAATTAAAATGACAATTGTTTGTTTACCAATATAGATTTATAATTATATTAATAATTATTTTAAAAGATCCTAAACAAGTATTTTATCATTTTAAAAATGATAAATTAAACAGAATTATATGTTATAAGTATGTATTATATTGCATACATTTTTTTGTCATGTATTACATAATATACACAGGGCACAGAGTGATGGCGTTTACTATATATAATTATTGTATGATATATAATTAATGTAGAGATATTAAATTGATATAATAAAAAAATAAAAATGGTGTTTGTTTGTTTACTTAATTTAGATTGATAATTATATTAATAATTGTACTATTAAACTGTGCATACACTAATATATTATTATTATTATTATTATTATTAGTAGTAGTAGTAGTAGTAGTAGTAGTAATAATAATAAAACTACATTTACATTTATTCATTTAGCAGACGCTTTTATCCAAAGCGTCTTGCAAATGAGAAACTACAAGCAAAATAACTATTATTAAATGCACATGAACATACAAAAAACATAAAAAATATAAATAAACTAAAAATATCCTCAAACAACATTTTATCATTTAAAAAATGATCAGTAGAACAGAAGTATGTATTACAAGTATGTATTACATAATATGAAATTTTGCATACTATATGATTTTTTTTATATAGAATAGATTATATAATTTGATATACACATAATTATATGTACATATTTTTATATGTCACACATTCATGTTATGTTAACCTATATATATATATATATATATATATATATATATATATATATATATATATATATATATATATATATATATATAAATTCACATAGAATTAATAGAAAATTCAATTTTTAATCCCATTCCATTAATTTTATTCCAAATATTAACAACTGAAAATATTCTAGTCAAATACAATACATTAAAATTAAATAATAAGTGATAGCATTATATATATATATATATATATATATATATATATATATATATATATATATATATATATATATATATATATACTAACTATAAAACGAACTTTTATATGCTGTATATTTAATATAAAAAGATAATCTTTGTTAAATTCTATTTATTCATTTATATCATTCTCAGTTGTGATCTGATGCAAGATCTACGAATAATCTCTGTGATTGCACAATAATTCCCAAGTTAGGGATAGGGACTGTTCCTAAAATAGATCAATATAAACATTTTACGGTTATTTATATTTATATTTACATATTTTATGAATAACCCCCCCCATCTTTAATGGCAGTTGTTGTTGATGATTACGTCATACTGCAGATCCGGACCGGGGAAGGATTACCGTCTTGGTGTTTGCTACTGTAATCTCGCGAGAATATACATTTTAAAAAAAAGTTATACTGCAGTTTCTATATGTGATCTCGCGAGATTGTGTGTGTGCGTTAAACGGGTCTGGATGAACGATGACGATGAGGACGTTTGGCATAATCTCGCGAGATGTCGGAGAATGTAGGGTAGTTTGAGGGTTGTTTGTAGGGAGATATCGCGAGAATTTGAGGGGGACGCTGTTGTGCGTTTAGTGGCGGTATAAAGTACTGAGAGAGAGAGAGGGAGAGAGAGAGAGATTATAAAGCAGGGCAGGGAAAAAAAACTCTTGGGGGAATGAAGATATGGCGGACGCCAAGCAGAAGCGGAACGAGCAGTTGAAGCGATGGCTGGGTTCGGAGACGGACCTCGAGCCGCCGGTACTGAAGAAGAAGAAGACGAAGGTGAAGTTCGACGAGGGCGCCGTGTTCCTGGCCGCCTGCTCGAGCGGAGACACCGAGGAGGTGCTGCGGCTGCTGGAGCGCGGAGCCGACATCAACTACGCTAATGTGGACGGGCTAACCGCTCTGCACCAGGTCTCTCCCTGCTTTATGTTTATGTTTGTGTTTATGTTTATGTTTAGACCTGTATTTATATATTTACACTCCTCACTTCCTCTGTCTCTTTCTCTTATAACCGGCTGTGTTTTCCTGCACCACACCTAATCATCACCTCATTCCTGTCCAGTGTTAGAGGGAAAAACACAGCTAGCTCGGTTAGCTTAGCCTGGAGTCTGTAAACACACACGCTTACACACACACACACACACACACACACACGTATATATGTGTACATATACAGGCACTGAAACAGGCCTCGGTTTAAAGAAGTGTTCACTTTTTAATGAACTAAATAGTAATTTGTGATGTGACTCTATCAGTCTCTCTCCCTCTCTCTCTCTCTCTCTCTCTCTCTCTCTCCCTCTCTCTCTCCCTCTCTCTCCCTCATCAGCAGCTGGCCTATTTGTGGAGTTATTTAGCTAATATTAGCAGTGCAGAGACAGGAAGAGACTCGGGGTGGAGGAGTGAGTGAGTGAGTGAGTGACACTTTACACACTTCACTCAGTACAGGGTTTGTTCCTGATTCAGCAGATTCGTGGGTGTTTCTGTAGACCGGTGTTTATTCATTTCATACATTAACATTACTGTGTAACATAACTACATATATTACCTCCTTACTTCAGCTTATTAACACATGATTGTGTGTGTGTGTTGGGGTGGAGGAGGAGGAGGAGCGCGTGTTGGGGTGGTGAGGGAGGAGCGTGTGTTGGGGTGGAGGAGGAGGAGGAGCGCGTGTTGGGGTGGTGAGGGAGGAGCGCGTGTTGGGGTGGTGAGGGTGGAGCGCGTGTTGGGGTGGTGAGGGTGGAGCGCGTGTTGGGGTGGTGAGGGAGGAGCGCGTGTTGGGGTGGTGAGGGAGGAGCGCGTGTTGGGGTGGTGAGGGTGGAGCGCGTGTTGGGGTGGTGAGGGAGGAGCGCGTGTTGGGGTGGTGAGGGAGGAGCGCGTGTTGGGGTGGTGAGGGTGGAGCGCGTGTTGGGGTGGTGAGGGTGGAGCGCGTGTTGGGGTGGTGAGGGAGGAGCGCGTGTTGGGGTGGTGAGGGTGGAGCGCGTGTTGGGGTGGTGAGGGTGGAGCGCGTGTTGGGGTGGTGAGGGAGGAGCGCGTGTTGGGGTGGAGGAGGAGGAGGAGCGCGTGTTGGGGTGGAGGAGGAGGAGGAGCGCGTGTTGGGGTGGAAGAGGAGGAGGAGCGCGTGTTGGGGTGGAGGAGGAGGAGGAGCGCGTGTTGGGGTGGAGGAGGAGGAGGAGCGCGTGTTGGGGTGGAGGAGGAGGAGGAGCGCGTGTTGGGGTGGAGGAGGAGGAGGAGCGCGTGTTGGGGTGGTGAGGGAGGAGCGCGTGTTGGGGTGGTGAGGGTGGAGGAGCACGTGTTGGGGTGGAGGAGCACGTTTTGGGGTGGAGGTGGAGCGCATGCCGAGGTGGAGGAGCGCGTGTTGGGGGGGTGGTGGTGGTGGAGGAGGAGCGTGTTGGGGTGGAGGAGCGTTTGGTGGGGGGGTGGTGGTGGTGGAGGAGGAGCGTGTTGGGGTGGAGGAGCGCGTGCCGGGGTGGTCGGGGTGGTGGAGGAGCGCGTGTTGGGGTGGAGGAGCACGTGTTGGGGTGGAGGAGCATGTGTTTGGGTGGAGGAGCGCGTGCCGGGGTGGTCGGGGTGGTGGAGGAGCGCGTGTTGGGGTGGAGGAGCACGTTTTGGGGTGGTGGTGGAGGAGGAGCGCGTGTTGGGGTGATGGTGGAGGAGGAGCGTGTGCCGGGGCGGTGGAGGAGTGTGTGTTGGTGGAGTGTGTGGGGTAGGGTCGCATGATTATTGATTGATTTTAGTGACAACATATTTTTATTGCACTTCCACATTTAAATAAACAGACCGCTGCTTTCACCTCCATGTCGCGCTACACTCCTGCTTGTGTACAAATCTTTACATCAGATTAGACTGATCCTTAAAGTGCATCGCCTCGTAGAAGCGAAATATCAATAAAATGATACGAAGTGTAACTAAATGAAAACAATTCGGGCGAATGCAGAAAAGTCAGTAACAGTGTTTACAGGAGCAGAGACGCAGACAAATCTCCCAATACAGCGGTGCAGGGACGACGTCACGGTGTACCGCAACCCGGAAGTTCGCACCACACCGGTTCCCTCCACAAAAACCCAGTCGGATTTTCACGTAGACTTTTGGATTATTGCAAAAAATAATCTGTGATCAACACCAGTGTACAACACTAACACGTTCTGTCCATCAAGATCATTTTCACAAATCAACAACGTTTATGAAGTTTGAAGCCTGAATACAATCTCCAGAAATAAACATCTAACCGTACGCTATAAACGCTCTACACCACGGTCACTCCACTTCAACGTCTCCGTCACCGAGCTTCCCACAACCTCTCCAAACTTTATTTAAAACATTCTCCAGAATACGGATTTACTCTGTGGATGAATCTTCATCCACGTTTTTGGGGAATTGTGCACTGCACACCTGAACCAGTTTATCTGCACAGACTTTTCCTGTTTGGCGTGATGTTTAATGTCCCTGACAGCGTCTGTAGTCAGGTTTAGTGACATGTTAGTGTCATGATTTCCCCTCGCTCAAGTGCTGGAGCTCTCGGCGAAGCTGGCAGCGCGATGACGACTCAGTTTTGGCGTACACAATGACGTTGTCCCTGCGCCACTGCATGGTGATTGGCTGTAAGTGTAGGAAGCGTGTGATTTGATCTGCAGTGATGTTTTCTCTGAGCGGAGGACAAACTTTAAACGATATCAGTATCGCAGTCCATCATGTTCACGTAATCGCGGGCCGTCAAAATCCTTATCAAGATCAATGTTCAATTAATTGTGCAGCTCTAGTGATATAGATTCTATATGGAGTGTGTGTGTGTGTGTGTGTAATATTCTGTATGGGGTGTGTGTGTGTGTGATATAGATTCTATATGGGGTGTGTGTGATTATAGTTTGTATATGGGGTGTGTGTGTGTGTGATATAGATTCTATATGGGGTGTGTGTGATATAGTTTGTATATGGGGTGTGTGTGTGTGTGATATAGATTCTATATGGTGTGTGTGTGATATAGATTCTATATGGTGTGTGTGTGATATAGATTCTATATGGGGTGTGTGTGATATAGATTCTATATGGGGTGTGTGTGTGATATAGTTTGTATATGGGGTGTGTGTGTGATATAGATTCTATATGGGGTGTGTGTGTGTGTGATATAGATTCTATATGGGGTGTGTGTGTGTGTGTGATATAGATTCTATATGGGGTGTGTGTGTGTGTGTGATATAGATTCTATATGGGGTGTGTGTGTGTGTGTGATATAGATTCTATATGGGGTGTGTGTGTGATATAGATTCTATATGAGGGTGTGTGTGTGATATAGTTTGTATATGGGGTGTGTGTGTGTGTGATATAGTTTGTATATGGGGGGTGTGTGTGTGATATAGTTTGTATATGGGGTGTGTGTGTGATATAGATTCTATATGGGGTGTGTGTGTGTGATATAGATTCTATATGGGGTGTGTGTGTGTGTGATATAGATTCTATATGGGGTGTGTGTGTGTGATATAGATTCTATATGGGGTGTGTGTGTGATATAGTTTGTATATGGGGTGTGTGTGTGATATAGATTCTATATGGGGTGTGTGTGTGTGATATAGTTTGTATATGGGGTGTGTGTGTGATATAGTTTGTATATGGGGTGTGTGTGTGATATAGTTTGTATATGGGGTGTGTGTGTGATATAGATTCTATATGGGGTGTGTGTGTGTGTGTGATATAGTTTGTATATGGGGTGTGTGTGTGATATAGATTCTATATGGGGTGTGTGTGTGTGATATAGTTTGTATATGGGGTGTGTGTGTGATATAGTTTGTATATGGGGTGTGTGTGTGATATAGTTTGTATATGGGGTGTGTGTGTGATATAGATTCTATATGGGGTGTGTGTGTGTGTGTGATATAGTTTGTATATGGGGTGTGTGTGTGTGATATAGTTTGTATATGGGGTGTGTGTGATATAGTTTGTATATGGGGTGTGTGTGTGATATAGATTCTATATGGGGTTTGTGTGTGTGTGTGATATAGATTCTATATGGGGTGTGTGTGTGTGATATAGATTCTATATGGGGTGTGTGTGTGATATAGTTTGTATATGGGGTGTGTGTGTGATATAGATTCTATATGGGGTGTGTGTGTGATATAGTTTGTATATGGGGTGTGTGTGTGTGATATAGTTTGTATATGGGGTGTGTGTGTGATATAGATTCTATATGGGGTGTGTGTGTGATATAGATTCTATATGGGGGTGTGTGTGTGTGTGATATAGATTCTATATGGGGTGTGTGTGTGTGATATAGATTCTATATGGAGGTGTGTGTGAGAGATTCTATATGGGGTGTGTGTGTGATATAGATTCTATATGGGGTGTGTGTGTGATATAGATTCTATATGGGGTGTGTGTGTGATATAGATTCTATATGGGGTGTGTGTGTGTGATATAGATTCTATATGGGGTGTGTGTGTGATATAGATTCTATATGGGGTGTGTGTGATATAGATTCTATATGGGGTGTGTGTGATATAGATTCTATATGGGGTGTGTGTGTGTGATATAGATTCTATATGGGGTGTGTGTGTGTGATATAGATTCTATATGGGGTGTGTGTGAAATAGATTCTATATGGGGTGTGTGTGTGTTAGATTCTATATGGGGTGTGTGTGTGTTAGATTCTATATGGGGTGTGTGTGTGATATAGATTCTATATGGGGTGTGTGTGTGATATAGATTCTATATGGGGTGTGTGTGTGATATAGATTCTATATGGGGTGTGTGTGATATAGATTCTATATGGGGTGTGTGTGTGATATAGATTCTATATGGGGTGTGTGTGATATAGATTCTATATGGGGTGTGTGTGATATAGATTCTATATGGGGTGTGTGTGTGTGATATAGATTCTATATGGGGTGTGTGTGTGTGATATAGATTCTATATGGGGTGTGTGTGTGATATAGATTCTATATGGGGTGTGTGTGTGATATAGATTCTATATGGGGTGTGTGTGTGTGTGATATAGGTTCTATATTAGGTGTGTGTGTGTGATATAGTTTGTATATGGGGTGTGTGTGTGTGTGTGTGTGATATAGATTCTATATGGGGTGGGTGTGTGTGTGATATAGGTTCTATATTAGGTGTGTGTGTGTGATATAGATTCTATATGGGGTGGGTGTGTGTGTGATATAGGTTCTATATTAGGTGTGTGTGTGTGATATAGTTTGTATATGGGGTGTGTGTGTGTGTGTGATATAGTTTGTATATGGGGTGTGTGTGTGTGTGATATAGTTTGTATATGGGGTGTGTGTGTGATATAGTTTGTATATGGGGTGTGTGTGTGTGATATAGATTCTATATGGGGGGTGTGTGTGATATAGATTCTATATGGGGTGTGTGTGATATAGATTCTATATGGGGTGTGTGAGATATAGATTCTATATGGGGTGTGTGTGAAATAGATTCTATATGGGGTGTGTGTGTGTTAGATTCTATATGGGGTGTGTGTGTGTTAGATTCTATATGGGGTGTGTGTGTGATATAGATTCTATATGGGGTGTGTGTGTGATATAGATTCTATATGGGGTGTGTGTGTGTGGTATAGATTCTATATGGGGTGTGTGTGTGTGTGTTAGATTCTATATGGGGTGTGTGTGTGTGTGTTAGATTCTATATGGGGTGTGTGTGTGTTAGATTCTATATGGGGTGTGTGTGTGATATAGATTCTATATGGGGTGTGTGTGTGATATAGATTCTATATGGGGTGTGTGTGATATAGATTCTATATGGGGTGTGTGTGTGTGTGATATAGATTCTATATGGGGTGTGTGTGTGTGTGATATAGATTCTATATGGGGTGTGTGTGTGTGATATAGATTCTATATGGGGTGTGTGTGTGATATAGATTCTATATGGGGTGTGTGTGTGATATAGATTCTATATGGGGTGTGTGTGTGTGTGATATAGGTTCTATATTAGGTGTGTGTGTGTGATATAGTTTGTATATGGGGTGTGTGTGTGTGTGATATAGGTTCTATATTAGGTGTGTGTGTGTGATTATAGTTTGTATATGGGGTGTGTGTGTGTGTGTGTGTGATATAGATTCTATATGGGGTGGGTGTGTGTGTGATATAGGTTCTATATTAGGTGTGTGTGTGTGATATAGATTCTATATGGGGTGGGTGTGTGTGTGATATAGGTTCTATATTAGGTGTGTGTGTGTGATATAGATTCTATATGGGGTGTGTGTGTGTGATATAGTTTGTATATGGGGTGTGTGTGTGTGTGTGATATAGTTTGTATATGGGGTGTGTGTGTGTGTGTGATATAGTTTGTATATGGGGTGTGTGTGTGATATAGATTCTATATGGGGTGTGTGTGTGTGATATAGATTCTATATGGGGTGTGTGTGTGTGATATAGTTTGTATATGGGGTGTGTGTGTGATATAGATTCTATATGGGGTGTGTGTGTGTGATATAGATTCTATATGGGGTGTGTGTGTGTGATATAGATTCTATATGGGGTGTGTGTGTGTGATATAGATTCTATATGGGGTGTGTGTGTGATATAGATTCTATATGGGGTGTGTGTGTGTGTGATATAGGTTCTATATTAGGTATGTGTGTGTGATATAGTTTGTATATGGGGTGTGTGTGTGTGTGTGTGTGATATAGATTCTATATGGGGTGGGTGTGTGTGTGATATAGGTTCTATATTAGGTGTGTGTGTGTGTGATATAGATTCTATATGGGGTGGGTGTGTGTGTGATATAGGTTCTATATTAGGTGTGTGTGTGTGATATAGATTCTATATGGGGTGTGTGTGTGTGATATAGTTTGTATATGGGGTGTGTGTGTGTGTGTGATATAGTTTGTATATGGGGTGTGTGTGTGTGTGATATAGTTTGTATATGGGGTGTGTGTGTGATATAGATTCTATATGGGGTGTGTGTGTGTGATATAGATTCTATATGGGGGGTGTGTGTGATATAGATTCTATATGGGGTGTGTGTGATATAGATTCTATATGGGGTGTGTGAGATATAGATTCTATATGGGGTGTGTGTGAAATAGATTCTATATGGGGTGTGTGTGTGTTAGATTCTATATGGGGTGTGTGTGTGTTAGATTCTATATGGGGTGTGTGTGTGATATAGATTCTATATGGGGTGTGTGTGTGATATAGATTCTATATGGGGTGTGTGTGTGTGGTATAGATTCTATATGGGGTGTGTGTGTGTGTGTGTTAGATTCTATATGGGGTGTGTGTGTGTGTGTTAGATTCTATATGGGGTGTGTGTGTGTTAGATTCTATATGGGGTGTGTGTGTGATATAGATTCTATATGGGGTGTGTGTGTGATATAGATTCTATATGGGGTGTGTGTGATATAGATTCTATATGGGGTGTGTGTGTGTGTGATATAGATTCTATATGGGGTGTGTGTGTGTGTGATATAGATTCTATATGGGGTGTGTGTGATATAGATTCTATATGGGGTGTGTGTGATATAGATTCTATATGGGGTGTGTGTGTGTGATATAGATTCTATATGGGGTGTGTGTGTGTGATATAGATTCTATATGGGGTGTGTGTGTGATATAGATTCTATATGGGGTGTGTGTGATATAGATTCTATATGGGGTGTGTGTGTGTGATATAGATTCTATATGGGGTGTGTGTGTGTGATATAGATTCTATATGGGGTGTGTGTGTGATATAGATTCTATATGGGGTGTGTGTGTGATATAGGTTCTATATGGGGTGTGTGTGTGTGTGATATAGGTTCTATATTAGGTGTGTGTGTGTGATATAGTTTGTATATGGGGTGTGTGTGTGTGTGTGTGTGTGATATAGATTCTATATGGGGTGGGTGTGTGTGTGATATAGGTTCTATATTAGGTGTGTGTGTGTGATATAGATTCTATATGGGGTGGGTGTGTGTGTGATATAGGTTCTATATTAGGTGTGTGTGTGTGATATAGATTCTATATGGGGTGTGTGTGTGTGATATAGTTTGTATATGGGGTGTGTGTGTGTGTGTGATATAGTTTGTATATGGGGTGTGTGTGTGTGTGTGATATAGTTTGTATATGGGGTGTGTGTGTGATATAGATTCTATATGGGGTGTGTGTGTGTGATATAGATTCTATATGGGGTGTGTGTGTGTGATATAGTTTGTATATGGGGTGTGTGTGTGATATAGATTCTATATGGTGTGTGTGTGTGATATAGATTCTATATGGTGTGTGTGTGTGATATAGATTCTATATGGGGTGTGTGTGTGATATAGATTCTATATGGGGTGTGTGTGTGTGTGATATAGGTTCTATATTAGGTGTGTGTGTGTGATATAGTTTGTATATGGGGGGTGTGTGTGATATAGATTCTATATGGGGTGTGTGTGTGTGATATAGATTCTATATGGGGTGTGTGTGTGTGTGATATAGGTTCTATATTAGGTGTGTGTGTGTGTGTGTGTGATATAGTTTGTATATGGGGGGTGTGTGTGATATAGATTCTATATGGGGTGTGTGTGTGTGATATAGATTCTATATGGGGTGTGTGTGTGTGTGATATAGTTTGTATATGGGGTGTGTGTGTGTGATATAGTTTGTATATGGGGTGTGTGTGTGTGATCTAGATTCTATATGGGGTGTGTGTGTGTGTTAGATTCTATATGGGGTGTGTGTGTGTGTGTTAGATTCTATATGGGGTGTGTGTGTGTGTGTTAGATTCTATATGGGGTGTGTGTGTGATATAGATTCTATATGGGGTGTGTGTGTGATATAGATTCTATATGGGGTGTGTGTGATATAGATTCTATATGGGGTGTGTGTGTGTGTGATATAGATTCTATATGGGGTGTGTGTGTGTGTGATATAGATTCTATATGGGGTGTGTGTGATATAGATTCTATATGGGGTGTGTGTGATATAGATTCTATATGGGGTGTGTGTGTGTGATATAGATTCTATATGGGGTGTGTGTGTGTGATATAGATTCTATATGGGGTGTGTGTGTGATATAGATTCTATATGGGGTGTGTGTGTGATATAGGTTCTATATGGGGTGTGTGTGTGTGTGATATAGGTTCTATATTAGGTGTGTGTGTGTGATATAGTTTGTATATGGGGTGTGTGTGTGTGTGTGTGTGTGATATAGATTCTATATGGGGTGGGTGTGTGTGTGATATAGGTTCTATATTAGGTGTGTGTGTGATATAGATTCTATATGGGGTGGGTGTGTGTGTGATATAGGTTCTATATTAGGTGTGTGTGTGTGATATAGATTCTATATGGGGTGTGTGTGTGTGATATAGTTTGTATATGGGGTGTGTGTGTGTGTGTGATATAGTTTGTATATGGGGTGTGTGTGTGTGTGTGATATAGTTTGTATATGGGGTGTGTGTGTGATATAGATTCTATATGGGGTGTGTGTGTGTGATATAGATTCTATATGGGGTGTGTGTGTGTGATATAGTTTGTATATGGGGTGTGTGTGTGATATAGATTCTATATGGTGTGTGTGTGTGATATAGATTCTATATGGTGTGTGTGTGTGATATAGATTCTATATGGGGTGTGTGTGTGATATAGATTCTATATGGGGTGTGTGTGTGTGTGATATAGGTTCTATATTAGGTGTGTGTGTGTGTGTGTGATATAGTTTGTATATGGGGGGTGTGTGTGATATAGATTCTATATGGGGTGTGTGTGTGTGATATAGATTCTATATGGGGTGTGTGTGTGTGTGATATAGGTTCTATATTAGGTGTGTGTGTGTGTGTGTGATATAGTTTGTATATGGGGGGTGTGTGTGATATAGATTCTATATGGGGTGTGTGTGTGTGATATAGATTCTATATGGGGTGTGTGTGTGTGTGATATAGTTTGTATATGGGGTGTGTGTGTGTGATATAGTTTGTATATGGGGTGTGTGTGTGTGATCTAGATTCTATATGGGGTGTGTGTGTGTGATCTAGATTCTATATGGGGTGTGTGTGTGTGATCTAGATTCTATATGGAGTGTGTGTGTGTGTGTGTGATATAGATTCTATATGGGGTTTGTGTGTGTGCTATAGATTCTATATGGAGTGTGTGTTAGTGTGCTATAGATTCTATATGGAGTGTGTGTGTGTGTTAGTGTGTTATAGATTCTATATGGAGTGTGTGTTAGTGTGCTATAGATTCTACATGGAGTGTGTGTGTGATATAGATTCTATATGGGGTGTGTGTGTTAGATTCTATATGGGGTGTGTGTGTTAGATTCTATATGGGGTGTGTGTGATATAGTTTGTATATGGGGTGTGTGTGTGTGTGTGTGATATAGTTTGTATATGGGGTGTGTGTGTGTGTGATATAGATTCTATATGGGGTGTGTGTGTGATATAGATTCTATATGGGTGTGTGTGTGTGATATAGGTTCTATATTAGGTGTGTGTGTGTGATATAGTTTGTATATGGGGTGTGTGTGATATAGTTTGTATATGGGGTGTGTGTGTGTGTGATATAGTTTGTATATGGGGTGTGTGTGATATAGATTCTATATGGGGTGTGTGTGTGATATAGTTTGTATATGGGGTGTGTGTGATATAGATTCTATATGGGGTGTGTGTGTGTGTGATATAGATTCTATATGGGGTGTGTGTGTGATATAGATTCTATATGGGGTGTGTGTGTGTGATATAGTTTGTATATGGGGTGTGTGTGTGATATAGATTCTATATGGGGTGTGTGTGTGTGTGATATAGATTCTATATGGGGTGTGTGTGTGTGTGATATAGTTTGTATATGGGGTGTGTGTGATATAGTTTGTATATGGGGTGTGTGTGTGTGTGTGTGATATAGATTCTATATGGGTGTGTGTGTGTGATATAGATTCTATATGGTGTGTGTGTGTGTGATATAGATTCTATATGGGGTGTGTGTGTGATATAGTTTGTATATGGAGTGTGTGTGTGTGTGTGATATAGATTCTATATGGGGTTTGTGTGTGTTAGATTCTATATGGAGTGTGTGTGTGTTAGTGTGTTATAGATTGTATATGGAGTGTGTTAGTGTGCTATAGATTCTATATGGAGTGTGTGTGTGTTAGTGTGCTATAGATTCTATATGGAGTGTGTGTGTTAGTGTGCTATAGATTCTATATGGAGTGTGTGTGTGTTAGTGTGCTATAGATTGTATATGGAGTGTGTGTGTTAGTGTGCTATAGATTCTATATGGAGTGTGTGTGTGTTAGTGTGCTATAGATTGTATATGGAGTGTGTGTGTGTGTTAGTGTGTTATAGATTCTACATGGAGTGTGTGTGTGTTAGTGTGCTATAGATTCTGTATGGAGTGTGTGTGTGTGTGTTAGTGTGCTATAGATTGTATATGGAGTGTGTGTGTGTTAGTGTGCTATAGATTGTATGTGGAGTGTGTGTGTGTTAGTGTGCTATAGATTGTATATGGAGTGTGTGTGTGTGTGTGTTAGTGTGCTATAGATTGTATATGGAGTGTGTGTGTGTGTTAGTGTGCTATAGATTGTATATGGAGTGTGTGTGTGTTAGTGTGCTATAGATTGTATGTGGAGTGTGTGTGTGTGTTAGTGTGCTATAGATTGTATATGGAGTGTGTGTGTGTTAGTGTGCTATAGATTGTATATGGAGTGTGTGTGTGTTAGTGTGCTATAGATTGTATGTGGAGTGTGTGTGTGTGTTAGTGTGCTATAGATTGTATATGGAGTGTGTGTGTGTTAGTGTGCTATAGATTCTATATGGAGTGTGTGTGTGTGTTAGTGTGCTATAGATTGTATATGGAGTGTGTGTGTGTTAGTGTGCTATAGATTCTATATGGAGTGTGTGTGTGTTAGTGTGCTATAGATTGTATATGGAGTGTGTGTGTGTTAGTGTGCTATAGATTGTATATGGAGTGTGTGTGTGTTAGTGTGCTATACATTCTATATGGAGTGTGTGTGTGTGTGTTAGTGTGCTATAGATTGTATATGGAGTGTGTGTGTGTGCTATAGACTGACTGACTGATTCACTGACTCTCTGACTGAATAATTCACTGACTGATTCACTGACTCTCTGACTGAATAATTCACTGACTGATTCACTGACTCTCTGACTGAATAATTCACTGACTGATTCACTGACTCTCTGACCGAATGATTTTCTGACCGAATGATTCACTGATTCACTCATTGACTGACTTTTTTTTTTTTCTAAATGTGCTGAATTTGTACCGGACTAGCTCACCTGGACCATTCTAATGTTCATCTGCATGAATGTGCGGCTCTGCGCAGAACAAACGACACCACAGCACCTCTTCTCAAAACTCTAACACCCACCCTGTAGACCGATCAGCCATAACATTAAGACCACTGACCGGTGAAGTGAATAACATTGACTGTCTCGTTACCGTGGCACCTGTTGAGGTCTGGGAGATATTAAGCAGCAAGTGAACAGTCGGTTCTGTAAGTTGACGTGTTGGAGTGTAAGGATGTGAGTGACTTTAACACGGGACAGCGTGTGTGGCTTACCTGGATGCTCTCTGGGAAAGAAGGAGGCGGTGTGATGCTCTGGGCAATGTTCTGCTGGGAAACCTTGGGTCCTGGCAGGGTAAATAAATGGTGTGCGAGTGGTGTATAGTGTGTGTGCGTATAGTGTGTGTGTGTAGCAGTGCTCTGTAATCTCCTCAGCTGTGTATATGTCTACAAATGGTAATGACGGCTCCGTGTGTAGATGCACAGGAATGTAAAGAATGCGTCACTCGCTGAGCTGAACGTGTAGGTGCCTGGGCTTCACTCCGGCTCCTCCACACCGTACACACACCCCGTATACACCCGTACACTCACACGCACACAGTCAGGAATAGGTTTCCTGTGTGTTGCATATGGGTTAGCGAGCGTTCGGTTATATCTCGGTTTTATTTTTAGCCTGTGCGCTGCAGTGGAGTTACAGCCAGTCAGAGTCCTGAGGATTTTTATTTTTTAAAGAATTAAACACTGAAATGACGTTAAAACGTTAAATTCTTTCCCTCGAGTCGTTCATTAGCAGCGTTTAGTGTCTGAAAACTGAATCGTTCGGAGTTTGGCTGAAATTGCGGTTGTGACACTGACAATACAGGTGCTTATTTAAATATGCAAATTATATTTCATTGAAATACAGTCGCAATAAAAATTATTCACCCCCAGTGCAAATGAGGTTTATTGTCTAACTTTACAGACTTTCAGCTGTTTGCGATGAACAAATCAAACAAAAGTGATTGAAATAGTTCGACACGACGAATGCTTCAAGTGTTTTCCCCAAATTCAACTGAAAATGAAACTTATAATGACTTCTCCAGTTTCAGAATTATTCACCCCCTTCATGATGAGCGTCTTTAGTACTCAGTAGAGCTCCTTTTACTGTTCTGACCTGCTGTAGACGAGATGCAGATCTTCTGCAGCGTTCCTGAGGAATCTTCTCCCGTTCCTCATGAGCAGCGGCCTCCAGTTCAGTAATGTTCTCGGGTTTGTGCTGCAGCCGCCTTCTTCACATCCCACCAGAGATTCTCTACGGGGTTCAAGTCAGGTGACTGTGACGGCCCTGTAGAATCTTCCAGAACTTCTTCTGTAACCCAGCCTTGGTGGAATTTGAGGTACGCTTGGGATCGTTGTCCTGGTGGAAGGTCCGATGACGCCCGAGCTTCAGCTTCCTCACAGACGGCATGAGGTTTTCTCCTGGGATTCCCTGATACTTCACTGACTCCATCTCATCTTCCACACACTTGCAGCTGTCGATCGTTTCCCTTTTCTGCCCCGTCCAGGTATTTCATATAATTTCTGCCCCAATCCAGTTCAGGTGTTTCATGTGTTCCAGCTCAAGCGCACCTGGTGTAAGTAATGAAGCCCTTGATCAGTTGTATCAGGTGTGCTCGAGAAAACACCTGTTCTGCATATCTGTGCTGGTGTGAGGGATTCTGTTCAGGGGGGTGAATAATTTTGAGACTGGAGAAATCATTATAAGTTTCATTTTCAGTTGAATTTGGGGAAACCGCTTGAAGCGTTCGTCGTGTCGAACTATTTCAGCTGCTTTCGTCCGAGTTGTTCATCGCAAACAGCTTGAAGTCTGTACATTCTGACACTAAACCTGATTTACAACCATGGTTTAATCATTTCTGCATCATTTCAGTTGCAGCTTTGCAATTTTGATTGTAATATTACAGTATAGAATATTAATCTTGTATTATAAAAATATAATAATTTGATTATTTTTCTTGGCTAACGTTATGCCATCCTTTCAAATTCATAAAAACCTTTCAGTAAAATCATTTTGATAGAATTGTTTTGCTGTTTAGAATCTATTAAATGAAATGTTCTTTAATACTAATTCATGTTCCTAATTTGTTTGATTAAAAAAAAAAACTCTTAAACCATTATGATTTTTACATCTTAAATAAATTTTTTCAAATTTAAATTAATTAAATGTAAAAAAAAATTAAGAATTTTTTAAAAATGCTACAGTTGTAAACTTAATCTTTAATACTAACTTAATTCTATTGAATATTTCTAGTTTAGAACACTTTAGGAAATATGTCTTTGCGTAATTTTAATGGAAAATCTGTTTTTGTTTTTTTTAGTGAGGTGAAATGTTTCATGTAAATATACGTTTTGTTTAGCACAAAAAATTCAATAAAATGCTGATCTGTGAACTATTTAGTAAAAAATTCATACATTTTTATAAATTTGCCTTTGTTTTGATTAATATAACGTCTTCTGAGTTACGATTTTGCATAATTTAATTATATTAATAAAAAATAACACATTTAACCAACCAGCGAGTTTTTAAATTATTCAAACAATCAAGTTATAATATTCAAGAGCTTTTCTGAATTGTTGAAATGAAAATAGGTGCCTTTGTGTGTTTTGAGTATTGAAGCTGAGATTTTAGATTCATTTAACTTTTAATTTATTATTTCTGAATCATTGTACTTCTAAAATAAATTAATAATACTCCCAATGTAGATTTATTAATAGCTGTTTAACTCCTCGTCCATTGTGTTACCCCGTGGTTAACGGAGATATAAATGTGTTTCGGCTTTCAGTTTATCGTCTTCATTTTTTGTTGGATTTTTTTCCTCGTAAGAATCAGCTGTTTACGGTGAAGTGTGGCGTTAAACTGTACGACGTCTTGCTTTTTTGCCTTCATACTGTTTATTTCTGTTTCTCTTTAACGCCGAGTCACTGGCGGCCATTTTGTTTTGCAAACAAACTAATCAGTGCCGTGAAATTAGCCATGAAACGGGGAAACAATCGGATGTGTACGAGCTTTATCCTGGTACGGTGTTAAAAAAAAAACAGGAACGTAGTGTGGTTGTAGTTCATTTACGTTATGTCGTGTTTGCGTGTTTTAATGTTTACAAAAGCAGGAAACTTGATCGAAATTTTTTTTACTGAATCTAATTTTAATGCGTGTTATGATGTAATAACTTGACAGCCAATTAGAAACCAGTATACAGCAAGAACAATAAAAAAAAATCAGTCGTGTTCTCCATCCTGGTTTTGGACGGATTTGTACATCACGTGATCTTTCTCCCACTCCTTTTCCTAGGTTTTGGATAAACTTTATTTACCAGCTGGACTCCGTGTTTGAAGAAGAACTCTTGCCTTTTTTTGGACCGGCGTTCAGGCAGGAGTCGGGAAAGAATTTGCTGTGTGTGTGAGAGAGAGTGAGAGAGACCGTCTTCTCTGGAGGTGTGATGTATCTGTTCCCTCTTCACACGAATCTAGCTCATTCCAATCCAGCATTAAACTATTTGATATGAACTGGTACACCCCCCCTTCCCAAAAGCTCCGCCCCCTTCACTCCTATCGCATATTTATAACGTTTCCACTCTCGTTTAAACTCGATTTTCCTGCTTGAAAGTCTCGAGACAGCTCCCTGACGTGAGATCAAACCGATCCCGCGTAGCTAGCATTAAACGTTTATATTGCTAACATCGTTTATTCAGATTTATGTTATTTATCCCACCGACGAGTTTCTACCAAAAATGTACAAAGGTCTACCACTTCACCCGGCGACGATGCGCTCTCCGGATACGTTCTAGCTGATGCGTAGAAACGAGATTTACATCTTTTTTTTTTTTTTACAGAACGCACGTTTGTCAGTTTTAGTTAATTTACGTACAGCAACGTAAACCCTCGGTACCATACGTTATGTTAAGTCAAGCTTTTTATTCTAAAACCAAAAGGTGCAGCGCTGCAGTGTTCTAAAACGCAAACTAGATACTAGCCACGTCCTCCGATTAGATTGGCACAGTGATCTAACAGTTCTAGCTACGCGCACTCGCACCTCCGGACACGCCGACGACCTCCACTACGTCCTAACTAGATCCAGATCTCTCCGTAACGTCTCCGTACTCGTTTAACCAGACGCCATGTATGGGCCGCATACCATGAAAACAACAGTTAGACGTTTTTCTTCTGAAAAATACCACCCCCAAACACACACACACACACACACACACACACACACACACACAGTATACTCCACTACTCAAGCAACAGTTCCGCTGTCTGTTGTTGTGGGATTAGTCTCTTCAGCTGGCACCCTACACACACACGCCTGTCTCTGACTCATACATACCTGTGTAATGATCCTCGTTGTCTGTATTGTGTGTTGTTTGTCCTGTGTAAAGTGGGTACAATGTGACTGAGGTGTGTTTTCAGTGCGCCTGCACACACACACACACACACGCTACAGGAGATTAACCTGGGTGTGTTTGTCTTGTGCTTGTGGAAGTCCACAGTGGGGTTGGAAATAGGGATGTCACGGTACCAAAAATCTAGTAATCGGTACCGATACCACCAAAGGTACACGATACCAAAGTCGATACCAGGGTGTGGTCAAATAAATAATTTTTTATATTGAAATTAGAATCTCTCCTGGAGGACATCCTCCTCTGGCTGATACTGGCACAGAGAGAGGGGGATGTTTTAGTTATCAAACACTGTCTGACAATGACTAATAAGTGCTAAGGTGCACTCCTAAATGTGTGCGCACACAAACGCACACACACACACCTTATACTCTGAATGCATTCATTTAAATTCACTCATATGGTGGCGACCAAAAAGATTTATTAAAAGCATGAACATGTGAATAATTATTAGTGACATGAGGCTACGTGTATCCGACAGGACCCGGGCTGAATGGCGATGCACGGAGGAACATCAGGAGGAAGTTTATAACACTGCAATGCGTTAGCGTCGTTAACAAATAACCGGCTTTCGCTAACATTACACGGAGCGTAGCGTTAGCTGGTTTCACGCCCACAATGCAGCTGCCTCAAACACACATAATATAGCACCGTCTTTCAGGTGCTTCGCCAGATTCCAGGTGTTTCCTCGATTCGTTTGAGATGAACGCTAGCAGCGGTTACACACCGGAAACCGATACTAGCTTTCCTCTCTTTTCCTCTCAACGAGTCGGGGCGGAGCTAAACTTTTGTAGTGTTTCCCGTGTGCTTGTTGTTGTTGTTGTTGTTCACCACTTGTGCAC
This sequence comes from Ictalurus punctatus, assembly GCF_001660625.3. Taxonomy (NCBI): domain Eukaryota; kingdom Metazoa; phylum Chordata; class Actinopteri; order Siluriformes; family Ictaluridae; genus Ictalurus; species Ictalurus punctatus. The sequence continues at coordinate 26,138,344 of NC_030434.2, forward strand.
CAACTAAAACACTTGTGCGTATTTGCTGCCCCCATCAGTTCTGGAAGAATTGCAACCTCGGTACATTCATTACCAATGGTACCGACTGTACTGCAGAAAAACCAGTACCGTCACGCTCTAAGAATGTTGGTACCGAAGTATCGGGTAGAGGGGCGGGGGGGCGGTGCGGGTAGAGGGGCGGGGGGGCGGTGCGGGTAGAGGGGCGGGGGGGCGGTGCGGGTAGAGGGGCGGGGGGGCGGCGCGGGTAGAAGGACGGGGGGCGGCGCGGGTAGAAGGGCGGGGGGCGGGGGCGGCGCGGGTAGAAGGGCGGGGGGCGGGGGCGGCGCGGGTAGAAGGGCGGGGGGCGGTGCGGCGAATATAAATGTCTCTGTGAGCCGGCTGTTACTATGGAAACGGTTCATAGTAGTGCGATGATGTGCAGCTGCAGGACTTTATAGGAAATGGATCAACGCGGTGGTGAGCAGTTCGCAGAGTGCGTGCTAGTCGAGTGACGCGCTCGTATTAGAAACTAGCCGAGCGTGCGACACGTAATTGGCACGTTGCTCCTGAAAGGTGTGTGTGTGTGTGTGTGTGTGTGTGTGTGTGTGTGTGTGTGTGTGTTAAACCTGTAATCATCAGCAGGAAGTGTGTCAACATTTTTAACCCCAGAAACGCTGCAGCACGTCATTGCCCTGTTCACACGCCACACGCAGGGAAGGTGTACAGAAATATTACTAAGTCTGTACGACTTTAATTATTTGTTTGTTTGTTTGTTTGTTTGTTTGTGTCTTAAAGATTTATTTGCACACGAGATCTTAACGAAGTGTGCAAATCTTCGTGCAAACCTTCTGTAAGCGTAAACGGTTTCTTTATAAACAAATTCATTCACTTTCCGGTAGAATTAAACACAACATTATTATTACTACTACTACTACTAATAATAATATTAATATTAATAATAGTAATAATAAGATATTTATACTGATTATGGCTTTGTTTTATATAATAAGAAGTTTGGACACTTTGGTCATCGTCTTCTCATCTTTTTTGTAAACTTTACTGTAAAATTACTTTTTTAAAAACTTCAGCGTTTTCTTTCACACCTTTCGACATAAAACAGACGAGAGCTGAGCAATGTCAATTTATTTCACATTTATTTTTAATTCGTATTTAATTTTTTTAAAACGAATTTTCAACTGAGTTTATTTGATTTTGTCGTTACAGAGTCTTTACAATGTGTGTAATGTTTTTCCAACAGTTAATTTTTTCCCTCCTTTTAGTACTTTTTTTTTTGTAGCCAATTAATAAATGCCGTTTAACTTGAAACGTTTTCTTACTTTTTTAATTATATCAAGTTTGAAAAATAAACAACAAAAACAATGTATATAATTTCGTACAGAATTTTTGAAAGTGTAAATTTTTTTTTTTTAAATCTCCTTTTTGTCTACATTTTTAACATCATATCAAACATCAAAAAGAAAAACTTTTTTTTTAATTATTACATCATATAAGGAAAAAAAATCCTTATATGATGTAATAATTAAAAAAAAAAAGTTTTTCTTTTTGATTCTGTTTGGTAAACATCACCGAACAGTTCTTTTTTTAAATGTAAATTTGCACTCAATTTATAATTTATTTATTTTTGTTTATAATTTTGATGAGCTGCTTTTTTCACCCTTACATTTTTTATAGCACTTCAAGACACTAATGCACTGACGTGTTTTTACGCTTGAGAAATCACCTCAGACCTGCGTTATATTTATAACGTATATTAAAATATTGTTCATGTATGTATTTTCTGACCCGAGCCGTGTGCGTTAGAGCCGAGTTCAGAGTTCTAGAAAACGTGTGTGTGTGTGTGTTGAGAATGTAGAGTATTTGACGTGATGCCCGAGGGCTTAAACACTACACAAACTACATAAACACTTTCTCCTCACACCCAAACACACACACACACACACACACACACACACACACAGAAATAAACCCATGCTCTGATTCAAGAAAACACACATTCAGTATGAAGTGTTTATCAGGACATTTAATAACCAGCATGGTTTATGAGGACCCACCTTTCCCAACATCTGTCCAATAAAATACATGTCACATAAACACACATGGGTACACACACGCGCACACACGTTCACACGTATAAATTGTCACAGTGAAGGGAGAGTTCAGTTTCACTGTAACCATTCGGGGGTGTAAACTGTATGGTGATTGGCTGTAAGTGTAGGAAGTGTGTGATTCGATCTGCAGCAGAGTTTTCTATGAGCGGAGGACAAAGTTTAAACAGCAGTATTAATATAATGGATGGACAGATGAATGGTAGATTGGAATAATGAATGGGTAGACGGGCTAGAAGACAGGATGAGGGGATCATGACTAATAAACCCCGCCTCCTGGATGAGCAGGTGAAAACAAGAGAAAGCAGTGATCCTCATAACATTCCTCACGCTGTTCCTCATAACATCGCTCATGGTGTCTCCTCGCTGTGCTGCTCACCATGTCTCCTCACAGCGTTCCTTGCAGTGTTCCTCGTCACATTCCTCAGTGTTCCTCTCTGGGTTCCACACGGTTTCTCACTGTGTGTTCACGTCTCCTCACTGTGTTCCTCCGTGTTCCTCACCTCTTCGCGGTGTCCCCTGATTATCCCTGAGGAGTTAATGGGGCTAATGAAGTGGATGTTGTGTTCTGAGGCTCTGTGAGATGTTTGCTGGATGATCTCACGCCGATGTGTTTACATTTCTCACTAAGTTGTGTACACACTTGCTCCACACTCTGTAGGGCACACACTCCTCTGTGCATAAGTATTTATCATGGCTGTGAACTTTCCACCATTTTGTAATGTTACAATCTGGACCTGAAATGGATTTTTAAAAATTTTATTTATTTATTTATTTATTTATTTTAAATAAAGTTTAGTGATTGCACCATCGCAGCTCTGCCTGGAATCGATGAACCTTCTCTGGTCCACTCACCATGTTACCTCCTTGCTAATGTTCCTCATTGTTTGTCTCTCTGTGTAGACCTATTTGCCATGTTCTTTGCTTTGTTCCTCACCTTGTCGCTGTGTTACTAATCTTCTTGCTACATTCCTTATCGTTACACTTCTCCTAACTGTGTGCCCCACCTCCTCGTTGTGCTCCTCACCTTCTCGCTATGTTCCTCTTGGTCGTCGTCTTCCTCCTTTTCTTGCTTCTTCTTCATTCTTCTCCATCTCTTCCTCCCCCTCCTTCTTCTGCTTATTTTACTGCTTTTTCTCTTCCTCCTCCTCCTCCTTCTTCTTTTCCTCCTACTACGCTTCCTCTTCTTTTTTTCTTCCTTTTCCTCCTCATCCTTCTTTCCTTCATCTTTTCGTCCTTATTCTTCTTCTTTCTTCGTTCTCATGTCCTCCTTCTTCTTTTCCTCCTCCTCCTTTCTTCCTTCCGCTTGAAAAATGAAAGTCGTAGAGACCTGAAGCTTGGTCATTAGATAGATGTTATAGATACTAGGATTTTTACTCAATGTGCATAAATTTGGTTTCAAACCACTCGTCAGTGAGAACCTCTAATCCTCAAAACCATGTCGTGATTTATAAACAATATGGCCACCACATGTCAATCAGATTTAAGGAGGCGGAGCCTAATTTTACTCAAACAGCCATAACTCACTTCATAGGTTTCAGAGGCTTCATAGCTTACATGAGAAGTTTCTGGGGACATATGCAAAGTTTGGGGTGTGGCCATCAGTGTTGGGTGGGGCTAGCTGTTGTGTCGGGCACCTGTTTCTTAGGAACCAGAAGTTTGACCTGCTGCATCACTGAGCAAATCTGTATGTGGATTTTTGATGAGCTCTAATTACTTTAGGGGGGGGGGAAAAACATGGCTGCCATCAGCCAATCAGATTTCAGCAGGTACTTAGCAGTGTTAACATTGAGCTATTGTCATGAGAATTGAATGGGAGGTTCGAGTCTCTGGTTACTGTCTGATTGATGTGGTCTCACTCAGCCTGGCCTCTGGGGGCTCTGTTCATATTCGTCACATTTTGTGTTCCTATCTGCTCAAACCATACAATATTGTCTTTTTTGTAAAACTTCAGGTAATTTGCATAATATGCTAATCCTACTTTTGTAGGTGGTGTGGTCATTGATGGGGCGGAGTTAAGTCCAGATAGCTGTTTCTCAGAGAGTAAAAGTCTGTTTGAGCTGAAATACGGTGTGCTGCATCTATCTGCTAATCCGTACCGGGATCTTTAATCATTACTGAATTACTAAAAAAAACATTTCAGCCAATCAGCTTCCAGCAGGCATTTCACACAACCGGCATTGAGCCATCATCACAAACCTTGAGCTGTGTGTGTGCGTGCACGTGCATGTGTGCTAGTTTTATTTTATGTGCAGCACTGCAGGAGCTGTTCAGGAAGAGTGCTTGGACCCCGCAGATCGCTGCTTGCAGCTATATTCTTTTAGTATTTGTTTCTTTCTTTCATTTCATTTTCCTCTCTCTGTCTCTCTCTTATTCTCATATCCCTCTGTTGTGCCCTTTTTCATTTTCCATGGGAATCCCAAGTCCATATATGGCCGTCAGTGGAGACTTCTACATTCTCTTCTCTCATCCTATTCTCTGTCCTATACACACACTCGCGTGCGTACACACACACACTCGCACAAGCATGAAGGAATTCCTTTTGTGGAAGTAGTGGTGTTCTCCCCCCGACGTCCTCGGCTTGGAGGAGGAGGAAGAGGTGGGAGCTTCACACACTTACTTATCTGGGAATTTTCTCTCTGGAATGCTCCTGTTAGCCTGCTAGTGCCTCTCTAGGTGGCCTACACAGAACAGAAGAAGAGAGGGATCGGGTCACAGCCACACACACACACACACACACACACACTCACTCACTCACTCACTCACTCACTCTCTCTCCTCTTCCTTTATAAGGAAGTGTGCACTTTATCAGAAGTCCTCCAGTCCGGCTGTAGACTCTGCTGAATCATTACAGAAACAAGCGTTTAGTTTCCTAAAGCATTACGTCCCCGAGTGTTTTATTCCTCTTACACCACCACTGCTTTACCATCTGTAGTCACGGGATACTTCCTGTTCTCACTTGTGTTTAGAGCAGCTATAAATATCAGCGTCATGTTGGTGAGAAACCGCAAACACGCGTAAACTGCTCTGTCTTACAGTTCACGTTCATGTGGAGCGTCCTCGGTCCGAGTCCCGCTGAGTCATCTGTTACTATAGAAACCATAAAGTGTAACGTATATTTACAAACATTTAGGAGTACGGTTGAAGTTTTAGTTTTCTTCTTTATTTTTAGAGATGGTAACGTGAACGTGCCACAATACAACACACAAGGAGGCTTGAGAAAACTTGAGCTGGTCAATTATGACGGAATTTAGGAACATAGTGTGAGCCATGACACGTTAATTTACTTTCTGATAAACTAAATGTAATATTTTCAGTTCATTCTACAGACTGTATGCACAAAACAACTGTTAACCTGTTCCTGTATATATCTGAATAATCTCATATAGGATGTGATTGGGTGAGATTATTTACCCGTCAGATGCACAGCGCTTTAGTTTAATGGTGTTCGTTAGGGACGCACCGATCAGGATTTTTACAGCCGATACCGATCCAGATACCAATCTTTTATTGTTTAAACTTTAATCCGGAGGTCATCAACAGTTAAATGTAAGCTCTTTGCTCATGGTCACTGTTAATTGAGTTAAAATAATAGCAATGAGATATACTGTTGGTTAATTGATAATCACAAAATATTGATTTTTAAATATCTTAAACAATAAAGAGTCCTAATTAATAGTAGATTAACACAAACATGATCCATGTTAGGAAAAAGGCTAATCACTTCCTAAGGAAATAGCGAACTAAACTGCATTTTATTTATACTTTATGAAGTTCTTATCTATTTTCATATTAAATGATTGATTTATAACTAAGCACATTTTCTGTCTTTACATTTTACTAGTTTTATTTTTGTTTGTTTCAGTTTTAAATCGGTGACGCCAGTACAGTGTTGCCATGTCTGCTGATATTGCGTTTTTAGCGGTTTAAATCAGAACATGGAAACTGGAGTTGGCGTTTCTGTTGATATCTGGCAACTGTGAGTTTAAATGAAGTGAATTCTAGTTAGTGTAGAAGAGCACCAGCATACTGTATGTTTACAGACTGAACAGTTGCTAATCTTGATTGTGATTAGTGAGGAATTATTTAATAAAGAAGTTTGAATTAAACCCATCTTGTAGCGATAGGATTATTATTAATTTACTCCGCCCGATGGCGCGGTGTCTGCAGGTTCAGGTCATTTTGCGGGATCAGTAAAAGATGGCGGTTGTGAGATCGGGAAGTTGAAGCAGATGATGTACAGAGTTACTCGTCATCGTAATGGCTTCTCTGCAGTATTTACACACTTGTTCGGTTGACCGAGGAGATGAAAAACAGTGTGAAAGTAACTGTTGTGCGGTGTAGATGCATTTTGGACATGTAGTTTTTATTCCAATTGTATTATACAACTCCGAACAGGTCTCTCGCATTGGTGCGAATAAATATTTATTCACAATCGCCACAAAGTACTTTTCAATCGTAAATGCGAGTCAAATGGTCGCACTGTAGAGCCCTGATTCCACTTTAAACACTCTTACCGCAAAGCTTCTGTCTGTCTCTCTCTCTCTTGCTGTCTGTCTGTCTGTCTTTCTCTCTCTCTATCTCTTTCTGTATTTCTCGCTCTCATTTTGAATGTAAACCTCTGAATCAGATTTTATTTATTTATTTATTTATTTGAAGGAATTTTAAAATGGACTTCAGCACTGATGCGGAATCTTTCCCAAAAGCATCGTCCACAGTAACTTCCCACACCTGAACCCTCAGCACCTCAACACACACGCACAGATTTGAGGTTGTGAGATAGTGAGAGCGTGTCTGATCAGATCACTACCTGGAATTGTTCACTTGCATGATGAAAAATTCTGGTAAACAAACCGCGTGTGTGCGTCTCGGATAAGTGAGCGAGCGAGTGAAACCGTCCGCGTGTAAACCGCTAGTTTTCACCACCTTCACCTATTTAATATTCAAATCTTTTCATATTAGACCTGATTGATAATCGAGTTCGACGCAATTCCGAGTGCTGATTGGCTGAGGAGCTCTATCTGTTTACCCGCTGTACTTATATAACGGTTATAAAGCTCTGTGATAATCCAGTGACGATTTCAGTCATTTATCGACCACCGAAACCACACAAATACTTAATTAAGGAGTTTCCAGATGTTTTTATGGGTAATTATCCCTCACTTTGATAGACTCGTAATCCTTGGAGATTTCAGCAGACTCGTGTCTTGTCCAGCTAATTGTTGAGCCTTGACTTGGTACAGCTTGTGAATGCTCTCCTCATGTTCCTGCTCACGCTCTTGATCTGGTGTTTTCACATTACCTGACCGTGTTATCTCATCTCCAGCCTGCTATACTATGAGTCCTCACTTGTTTTAACATTACAAGACCCACTACGATCACGCCGACTGTCCGTGTCCATCTGATTTACTTCGTGATGATCCGAATGGTGCGGATGATCTTAATCAGTCCATTGCCATCTCCACTAATATTTAACACTGTCTCCCAAAAATGCCAAAAAGTCTGAACCCTGGCTCAATGAGGATACCCCGCGCTCTTCATCAGATCTGGGGAGGAGAGAGGAGTAGAGCGGAGGGGGGAGAGAAGAGGGGAGAGGAGAAGAGGGAAGAGGGAGAAGGAGTGGAGAGAACAGAGAGGAGTCGAGGAGAAGAGTAGGAGAGAGCAGAGGAAGAGAGGAGTAGAAGAAGAGAGAGGAGTAGAGGAGGAGTAGAAGAAGAGAGAGGAGTAGAGGAGGAGTGGAGAGAAGAGAGGAGGAGTGAAGAGAGGAGTAGTGTGTGCTGTAGTTGATTAGTGCAGGGTCCGGGCCGGTGTGTGCTGTAGTTGATTAGTGCAGGGTCCGGTCCGGTCCAGTGTGTGCTGTAGTTGATTAGTGCAGGGTCCGGTCCGGTCCGGTGTGTGCTGTAGTTGATTAGTGCAGGGTCCGGTCCGGTCCAGTGTGTGCTGTAGTTGATTAGTGCAGGGTCCGGTCCGGTCCGGTGTGTGCTGTAGTTGATTAGTGCAGGGTCTGGTCCGGTGTGTGCTGTAGTTGATTAGTGCAGGGTCTGGACCGGTGTGTGCTGTAGTTGATTAGTGCAGGGTCTGGTCCAGTGTGTGCTGTAGTTGATTAGTGCAGGGTCCGGTCCGGTCCAGTGTGTGCTGTAGTTGATTAGTGCAGGGTCTGGTCCGGTGTGTGCTGTAGTTGATTAGTGCAGGGTCTGGTCCAGTGTGTGCTGTAGTTGATTAGTGCAGGGTCCGGTCCGGTCCAGTGTGTGCTGTAGTTGATTAGTGCAGGGTCCGGTCCGGTCCGGTGTGTGCTGTAGTTGATTAGTGCAGGGTCTGGTCCGGTGTGTGCTGTAGTTGATTAGTGCAGGGTCTGGACCGGTGTGTGCTGTAGTTGATTAGTGCAGGGTCCGGTCCGGTCCGGTGTGTGCTGTAGTTGATTAGTGCAGGGTCTGGACTGGTGTGTGCTGTAGTTGATTAGTGCAGGGACCGGTCCGGTCCGGTGTGTGCTGTAGTTGATTAGTGCAGGGACCGGTACGGTGTGTGCTGTAGTTGATTAGTGCAGGGACCGGTCCGGTGTGTGCTGTAGTTGATTAGTGCAGGGACCGGTCCGGTCCGGTGTGTGCTGTAGTTGATTAGTGCAGGGACCGGTCCGGTGTGTGCTGTAGTTGATTAGTGCAGGGACCGGTCCGGTGTGTGCTGTAGTTGATTAGTGCAGGGACCGGTCCGGTCCGGTGTGTGCTGTAGTTGATTAGTGCAGGGACCGGTCCGGTGTGTGCTGTAGTTGATTAGTGCAGGGACCGGTCCGGTGTGTGCTGTAGTTGATTAGTGCAGGGTCTGGTCCGGTGTGTGCTGTAGTTGATTAGTGCAGGGTCCGGTCCGGTGTGTGCTGTAGTTGATTAGTGCAGGGACCGGTCCGGTGTGTGCTGTAGTTGATTAGTGCAGGGACCGGTCCGGTGTGTGCTGTAGTTGATTAGTGCAGGGACCGGTCCGGTGTGTGCTGTAGTTGATTAGTGCAGGGACCGGTCCGGTGTGTGCTGTAGTTGATTAGTGCAGGGTCCGGTCCGGTGTGTGCTGTAGTTGATTAGTGCAGGGACCGGTCTGTGTGTAGTTTATGTTGTGTATGGGGATAAATGTTGATGGGGTTTGATGTAGTTTACAGCACACTGGCCAACAGCTCCTCTTTATCACTCACACGCTCTCTAGTGGAGGAGAGATTCATTACACACACACACACACACACACACACACACACACACACACACACACACACACACACACACACAGCTAGATTTGTAGTAAGAGGAAGCTGAAGTGTGTCAGACCTACAGTCGTTGTGTGTGTGTGTGTGTGTGTGTGTGTGTGTGTGTGTGTGAGGTAGGGCTGCTGTGTGTTCATGTGATTCTCAGACGTGTGTATATTTAGTAACTTTTGTAGCAGCACTGATAGCCACTTGTTGCTACTACACACACACAGTTTGTATTGTCCAAATTTGGACACCGATTCCAGCCAAGCACCTGTGTGTGTGTGTGTGTGTGTGTGTGTGTGTGTGTGTGTGTGTGTGTGTGTGTTCCATGGTTTTGTTGGCACCATCGTCACAGCAACCGAATACGCTGATATGAGGTTGTGCAGACGTCGAGAGAGATCTTTTATCTGTCCCTCACTACTTATTTTTTTTTCTTCCTCCTTTGTTTTCTTTTTTTTCTTTAATCATTATATCAGTAACACCATGTTACTCCCCCCCCCCCCCCCCCCCCCCCCCCACCCCCCATAGGCAGTGAGATGTATTTGGGCTGCAGTAGTATAGGCACTGGTGTGTATATGACTTCCTCATTTTTGCCTGAGTGGTCATTTTAATGTTATAACCAGTTTGGCTCTAATCTCCCCTCTTTCTGTATCATCATTATGGAACACACTCTTTAAAGCTTCTCCTTGAGCTGACGTCCGTGTGTGTGTTATCTCCAGGCGTGTATAGATGATAACGTGGACATGGTGACATTCTTGGTGGAACACGGTGCCTGCATCAATCAGCCAGATAACGAGGGATGGATCCCCCTGCACGCCGCCGCTTCCTGCGGATACATGGACATCGCAGAGTGAGTACACGGCCACCCCGACAACCCGGGGTGCCAATACTTTTACTCCGTACGGTCAACCACCCCCATCCCCCGCTGGGGTGCCAATACTTTGGGGATTAAATCACCTTCATATAATTATTAGATTATAAAATATATTAATTTCACTATAATATACTTTTCAACAGTGTGCATACAGTCTGCGCAAAAGTTTGTACACCCTTAGGACAAAATGAGTCGTTGTCTCATCACTTGTCTGTCTCTCTGTCTGTCTCATCACCTGTCTGAACACATTAATAATCAGAATAATGGGCGTACACACACACAGTTTGCTGGAGCAGGTCTGTGTGTGTTGGTGGTGTTATTGAGGACAGAATCTGCTCCCAGATTGTCCTAGTTAAACGTCCTCGCCGTCCTTACACACACACACATATACGCACACACACACAGAGAGTGACTGCTACTCTGTGATACTATATAATGTTAACTCAGTAAAAGTAATAAATGTTTGGTGTCATTGCTGTAGAAAGTAATAATAATATAACCTTATATCAGCTCATCACAATGACATGCAGCTGTCTGTCTCCGTGTCTGTCTACCTGTACACATACCTGTCTGTCTACCTGTACACATACCCGTCTGTCTACCTGTACACATACCTGTCTGTCTACCTGTACACATACCCGTCTGTCTACCTGTACACATACCTGTCTGTCTCCGTGTCTGTCTACCTGTACACATACCTGTCTGTCTACCTGTACACATACCTGTCTGTCTCCGTGTCTGTCTACCTGTACACATACCTGTCTGTCTCCGTGTCTGTCTACCTGTACACATACCCGTCTGTCTACCTGTACACATACCTGTCTGTCTCCGGGTCTGTCTACCTGTACACACACCTGTCTGTCTCCGGGTCTGTCTACCTGTACACACACCTGTCTGTCTCCGGGTCTGTCTACCTGTACACACACCTGTACACACACCTGTCTGTCTCCGGGTCTGTCTACCTGTACACACACCTGTACACACACCTGTCTGTCTCCGGGTCTGTCTCCGGGTCTGTCTACCTGTACACACACCTGTACACACACCTGTCTGTCTCCGGGTCTGTCTACCTGTACACACACCTGTACACACACCTGTTTGTCTCCGGGTCTGTCTACCTGTACACACACCTGTCTGTCTCCGGGTCTGTCTACCTGTACACACACCTGTCTGTCTCCGGGTCTGTCTACCTGTACACACATCTGTCTGTCTACCTGTACACATACCTGTCTGTCTCCGTGTCTGTCTACCTGTACACATACCTGTCTGTCTCCATGTCTGTCTACCTGTACACATACCTGTCTGTCTCCGTGTCTGTCTACCTGTACACATACCTGTCTGTCTCCGGGTCTGTCTACCTGTACACATACCTGTCTGTCTCCGGGTCTGTCTACCTGTACACATACCTGTCTGTCTCCGGGTCTGTCTACCTGTACACATACCTGTCTGTCTCCGGGTCTGTCTACCTGTACACATACCTGTCTGTCTCCGGGTCTGTCTACCTGTTCACATACCTGTCTGTCCACCAGTACACGTACCTGCCTGTCTCTGTCTACCTGTACACATACCTGTATGTCTTTGTCTGTCTGTGCTGCCACCTACCTGTTATTTTTGACTGTCTCTCTCTTTCAGTCTTTGTCTAATCAATTTATTTACTTCTCTCTTGCTACACACAAACAGGGTGTGTGTGTGTGTGTATATATGGTGTATCATAGAAATGTCATAATGATGATATTTTCTGATTATTATTAAGGATAGAAGAATGTGCTTTACTGGTTCTCTTTTTCTTTGTCTTCTCTATAATAATGTGTGTCTGTGTGTCTGTGTGTGTATTTGCAGGTATTTGATCAATCAGGGTGCGAATGTAGGCGTGGTTAACAGTGAGGGAGAGACGCCGCTGGACATCGCTGAGGAAGAACCCATGGAGGAGCTGCTGAAAAACGAAATCAACCGACAAGGTGCTCTTCAGTATATTTCATTCTTCTCCAGCAGGTGGAGCGGAGACAGGAAATAAAACCATCAATAAACTGAGCGAAAAAGAAGAAGGGAGCACAATGCACAGAAATCTAAAAATAGAGAAGGAGTGAAAAGTCTAATAAGGAAGTTTTATAGAAACTTGTTTAATTTGGGGTTTTTGTTATAGTTGTTTGGTTTTGTTGTATTTTTGTTATTGCTTCATTTATTTTATTGATTTGTTTTTCTTTCTTTTCTGCTTCTTCAGTTTGTTTCATTTTTGTTTGCTTTTTGTTTATTTCTTTGAGCTTTTCCCCCCTTTTGGTTGTCTTTTCTTTGCATGTTTGTGTTTGAGATGTCTTGTGTTTGGATTATTTTAGTAGATTGGTAGAATTTCTTTCCTGCAGTCTGGAGTAGGAATAATGGCTTTATAAATTTAAGTATAGCATAAATAAGCATTTCTCTTGTTTTTTTTTTTTTTTTTTTTTTTTTAAATATTTATCTTCCTTGAATAATGTGGGGTTTTTTCCTCATGGTGTTGATTTTGAAATGTGTGAAACAACGCTCTGGCATTGTATTAGTTTTGTGAATTTTTCTCTTTGTCAAGATTCCAAACGCATAACCTTTATTTATGTATGATTATTTATTGTTGTTGTTGTATTATAAAATAACGCGCACCTCAGAGGTAAAATGTTTTGTGATGTTGAATTTTTTGCTGAAGGTGTGGATATAGAGGCGGCGAGGAAGGAGGAGGAGCGCATCATGCTACGTGACGCACGTCAGTGGCTAAATAGCGGGCAAATAAACGATGTCAGACACGCCAAGTCAGGAGGAACGGCGCTGCACGTCGCCGCTGCTAAAGGCTACACGGAGGTTTTAAAGTGAGTAACAGTTCCGGTTCTTAGGTCTAGTTAAAGTTTTAATTATAGAGTGAGAACGATGTAGTGCATGAGAGAATGGGACCTGTGATGGTGGGCTTTAGGACCCTGAGGATTCTCACACACTGTTGTATTTATTTATTTTAAGTCTAATGCTCTGTGTGTGTTTGTGTGTTTCAGGCTTTTAATCCAGGCAGGTTATGATGTAAATATTAAAGATTATGACGGCTGGACTCCTCTTCATGCTGCTGCTCACTGGGGGAAGGATGAAGCCTGCAGGATCCTGGTGGAGAACCTCTGTGACATGGACGTCGTTAATAAAGTGGTAATTAATCTTTGTGTGTTGAGGTTGAGGAGATGGATGATTGGATGAGGAGATGGATGGGTGAATAGATGATTGGATGAGGAGATGGATGGGTGAGTAGATGATTGGATGAGGAGATGGATGGGTGAGTAGATGATTGGATGAGGAGATGGATGGGTGAATAGATGATTGGATAAGGAAATGGATGGGTGAGTAGATGATTGGATGAGGAGATGGATGGGTGAGTAGATTGGATGAGGAGATGGATGGGTGAGTAGATGATTGGATGAGGAGATGGATGGGTGAATAGATGATTGGATAAGGAGATGGATGATTGGATGAGGAGATGGAGGGTGAGTAGATGATTGCATGAGGAGATGGAGGGTGAGTAGATGATTGGATGAGGATGGATGGGTGAGTAGATGATTGGATGAGGAGATGGAGGATGAGTAGATGGTTGGATGAGGATGGATGGGTGAATAGATGATTGGTTGAGGAGATGGATGATTGGATGAGGAGATGGAGGGTGAGTAGATGATTGGATGAGGAGATGGAGGGTGATTAGATGATTGGATAATGATGGATGGGTGAATAGATGATTGGTTGAGGAGATGGATGATTGGATGAGGAGATGGAGGATGAGTAGAAGATTGGTTGAGGAGATGGATGATTGGATGAGGAGATGGAGGGTGAGTAGATGATTGGTTGAGGAGATGGATGATTGGATGAGGAGATGGAGGGTGAGTAGATGATTGGTTGAGGAGATGGCTGATTGGATGAGGAGATGGAGGGTGAGTAGATGATTGGTTGAGGAGATGGATGATTGGATGAGGAGATGGAGGGTGAGTAGATGATTGGTTGAGGAGATGGAGGGTGAGTACATGATTGGATGAGGAGATGGAGGGTGAGTACATGATTGGTTGAGGAGATGGAGGGTGAGTAGATGATTGGATGAGGAGATGGAGGGTGAGTAGATGATTGGATAAGGATGGATGGGTGAATAGATGACTGGTTGAGGAGATGGATGGGTGAGTAGATGATTGGTTGAGAAGATGGATGATTGGATGAGGAGATGGAGGGTGAGTAGATGATTGGTTGAGGAGATGGATGATTGGATGAGGAGATGGAGGGTGAGTAGATGATTGGTTGAGGAGATGGATGATTGGATGAGGAGATGGAGGGTGAGTAAATGATTGTTACTTTACTGTAATTTATTTACACTTTATCACAGTTACATCAACAAACGTTTACAACATGTAGTGATTAACTTTTTTGTTTGTCTCTGTGTGTGTGTGTGTTCAGGGTCAGACGGCGTTCGACGTGTCGGATGAAGATGTCTTGGGATATTTAGAAGAGTTACAGAAGAAACAGAATCTGGTGAGGACTCCAGTGTGAATGTAATAGTATGACATGCAGGTATGGAGAGTGATGTAGAAGAGCATCATTGTAGAACATCGTAGATGATACAGATTATGGAGATGATGGCGTGGATTCCACATGATGTTGGAAACATTCCTTTGAGAGTCTGGTCCATGATGGCATCACGCAGTTCCTGCAGATGTTCCTGAAGATGTTTCTGGTGCGCTTCCCTGCAGCGAATCCCTCGTTCTACCACATCTCAAAGGTGTTCTACTGGATTGGATTCATGACTGTGTGCCTCAGAAGAAATCCAGACTTGTCAGCCCAGGCCACGTTTTTCCCAGTCTTCCAGCTGTAGCCCATCCACCTCAGTGTTCGAGATGCTTTTCTGCTCACCACGATTGTATAGCGTGGCTATCTGAGTCACTATAGCCTTCCTGTCAGCGCCGGCTCGATCTGGACGTTCTCCGTTGAACTCAGTCTGGCACCGATGATGTTCTGCTTTGTGCTGCTGCCACACGGTTTTCTGGTCAGGTGATCGCATGAATAAGGAGGTGTACAGGTGTTCCTAATAAAGTGCCTGAGAGTGTAGATGAAATGGAGTTTGTAAATGATGGAGGTGGTACAGATTCTACAGATGATCATGTTTAATGTAAATGCGGAGTTGTGTAATGTTGGTAAAGTCTGATGGTGGTGATAATGTTCTCGTCCTCCAGCTGATGAGTGAGAAGAAAGACGCTAAGAAATCCCCTTTGATAGAGACTACCACTACAGCGGATAATAACCAGTCCACTAAACCGGCCGTGAAGAGGTGAGGACCCCCCCCCCCCCCCCCCCCCCTTTTCTCTCTCACTCACACACACACACACACACTCCATTTGATAATGTATTTGATTTGAGTGTATTTATTGTGCAGTAAGGAGACACTGTTACTGGAGGTGGAGAAGAACACTCCTCGCATCGAGAACCTGGAGTCGGAGAAAGCTGATGATGTGGAGGAGGTGAAGAAGGACGAGTCGAGCTGCTCCAGTGAGGATGAGGACGAAGATGACTCGGAGTCTGAGAATGAAGCAGGTGGGGGGGCGCGTGTGCATGCACACACACACACACACTCACACACACACACACACACACACACACGTCACTCTGTATGTGATCTCACTTATCATTCTAATTTTATTTAACATACACTGACTAGACGTATTTCCTTCATTAATTTATTTGTTTGTTGTACATTATGATTATATATATTACAAATATAATTATAAGGGTATTTATTACTTTTATTCATTCTTATAAACATTACTGGTTGTTTTTTATATTTACGTTCTTATTTATTCTTTTTTTTTCTGCGTTTGTTATAGTTAATTTGATTTGCCCTTCAGTATTTAATTATATTTATGTACTTTATTTTATGATTTTATGTGTGTGTATGTATTTATAAATTTTTTTCTTATATTTATTGTTTTATAATTGTTTATTATATTTATTTTTGTTGGGGTTTTTTTCCCCTGTGTGTTCATTGATTTATTGGATTTTTCATGTATTGTAAATTTTATTTGTATTTGTTTAATTTGTGCTTATTTTTTTATTTCATTTTTTAAATGAATGATATTTTTATTGAGTTTTATTTGTATTATATTGCTGTGTTATATATTATACATCTCCCTCTCTCTCTCTCCCTCCCTCTCTCTCTCTCTCTCTCTCTCTCTCTCTCTCTCTCTCTCTATTCCAGATAAGACCAAATCAGCCGTTCCGGTCAGTAACTCCACCAGCTCTGTCCCCGCCCCCACCACCATCCCAGTCTCCGCCTCCAGCAACACTCCAGTCACGCCCACCTCACCAGTCAAAAAGGTACACACACTGAACACACTGCTGGACTGGTGCAGTGGAATAAAAACCCCTGCACATGTAGACATTAAAGCTCTGCCGCAGCACTACACTGCCTCTGAGCTAATGTAGCGCTTAGCATCTGCACTGCTCTCTGATGCACCACGGCTGTGTGTGATTGGCTGGTGTGGGATTGGGGTTGATGTCATTGTGTTGAGCCACTTCACAGAACTAGTGTTTTATTTTCTACTCTGGAAATCTTTACTGTCTGGAGTGTGCGTGAGTGTGCGTGAGTGTGCGTGAGTGTGCGTGAGTGTGCGTGAGTGTGCGTGAGTGTGCGTGAGTGTGCGTGAGTGTGCGTGAGTGTGCGTGAGTGTGTGTGGCCCTCTAAGGTATCTTCAGAAGATTTGAATTTGCTACTCAAATAATGAAACACACAAACTGTTCACTCTTTTCTACTCCTGTTTTCTCTCTTTCTCCCCATCTCTCACTCTCTCTCTTTCTCCCCTGTCCTCTCACTCTTTCTCTCCCTTTCCCCCCCTCACTCTTTCTCCCCCCTCTCTCTTTCTCTACCTCCCCCCCCCGTCCTCTCACTCCCCCCCCCCCACCCCCTTTCTCTCTCTCTCCTGCCCCTCTCTCCTCTCACCCCCACCCCGTGTGTGTGTGCGCGCGCCGTAGTGTGAGTGTATATCTGCTCCGGGCGAGGCCGGTCCTGCGTTGTGGCGTCAGGGCTTGAGAAAAACGGGCATTTCGCTTGTGCCCAATAAAGTGTTGGTGAGGCTTCGAGTGTGCTCCTACCCCCAAAAATTAATAAACCTCCCATACCCACGTTCCTAACCAATCAGAATGCGAGCTGGTTAACCCGAGCCCGTAACCTCTCTGCATGGTGATGTGTAGTGTCACTAAACCGGGTTTATTCAGTATTACTCCTGTAGATCTGTTTAATCCCGCTGTGTTTATTTATCCTAATGAGATCATCAACCCATTAAAAACATCAAGCTGATCATTTATTTATTTACTTATTTATTTATGTACACAGCGCTTTTGTGAAGTCCAAAGGTACTTCAAAAAGCACAAAGACTCTCACACACTAATACACGTATTTGTGTGTGTGTGTGTGTGTGTGTGTGTATATCATGAGGTCACGGTTAACCTCCAGACTCATTTTTTTTTTTTTTTTTTACTCCCTTCTCTCTCTCTTTCTCTCTCCCACCAGGTGAGTGTACCTGCAGGTAAAGTGTCCCCTAAAGAGGAGGAGAGGAAGGACGAGTCGCCGGCGTCATGGAGACTGGGCCTGAGGAAGACAGGAAGTTACGGTGCGCTGGCGGAGATCAGCGCCACTAAAGAGGCTCAGAAGGAGAAAGACCCTAGCGGGGTGATGCGCTCTGCCTCCTCGCCTCGCCTCACCTCCTCACTGGATAACAAGGACAAGGAGAAGGTGTGTGACACAGAGGCCACGCCCACTTTCAGTGAGACCGGTGACAGTATATGAGGGGACGCTGTAACGGGGAGTCAGACATGACACCAAAATGTCAGCCATGTCTCCTTCACTGTCCCTGACACTGGCCACGCCTCTTTCGCTGAGACTACTTCTACTAATAATAATAATAGTAATTTTTATTATTATAACTATCTATTTATTTATTTATTTATTTATTTATTTATTTTGGTCAGGAGAAAGAGAAGTCTCTAGTGTATGTGGCTCCCACTTTCCCAAGAAGACACCTGAGTGTATCAGACATGGACGAGAAGGAAAACAGGTGTGTGTCTGTGTGTGTCTGTGTGTGTCTGTGTGTGTCTGTGTGTGTCTGTGTGTGTCTGTGTGTGTCTGTGTGTGTCTGTGTGTGTCTGTGTGTGTCTGTGTGTTGCTGAGCACACCCCCTGCTGTTCACTGCTGTGTGTTGCAGTGTGAGATGGAAATGCAGCTCAGCATGCAGTGTGTTTGAAGAAGAAATTAGATATATTTTACATTATAAAACCTAAATGTTATGTAATATGCAATATTGTATTCTCATTATTAACAGCTTAGTAAAGTATCAATCAAGAATTATAATTAATTATAAATAATTCATGATTTTATTGTAGATTATTTCCGATATTTAAAACGGTGCTTAATGATTTTGCACAAAACCCGCAAATATTTTATTTGTATTTCCATTTATTTGTCAGTCATTTGGTGACGGCATAAATTAGAATTAAGGTAAAAAAAAAAGGAAGAAAATGAATTTAAGAATGCCTTTTTACTTTAGACCATTTACTTTAACCAGGAAAATATTTGTTTTCGTTTTATTACAATTTTATTAGAAAATTGAGTTTTTAGATCACAATTACGTTAAATTACACAATCTTTTAAGGAACCCTAGTTTTTAAGATGGCTGTTACACACAGACACACACAGAGCACTGTGCGTGTGTGTGTGTGCGTGTGTACATGCCATGGTTCTATTGTAGTCTCTGGTTCTCAGGGACTCGGCTGCTACTCTGGTGCGCAGCGGTTCTTACACACGGAGACGCTGGGATGAAGATCTGAAGAACAACGACACAACCTCCTTGAACCGAATGTCCAGCTACCAGCGCAGGTTAGCCTTTATCTAGAACTGAGCTCGGCCTTTATCTAGAACCGAGCTCGGCCTTTATCTCAAACCGAGCTCGGCCTTTATCTCGAACCGAGCTCGGCCTTTATCTCGAACCGAGCTCGGCCTTTATCTAGAACCGAGCTCGGCCTTTATCTAGAACCGAGTTCACCCCGGCCTTTATCTAGAACCGAGTTCACCCCGGCCTTTATCTAGAACCGCGTTCGTCCGGCCTTTATCTAGAACCGAGTTCACCCCGGCCTTTATCTACAACCGCGTTCACACTGGCCTTTATCTAGAACTGAGCTCGGCCTTTATCTAGAACCGTGTTCACACCGGCCTTTATCTAGAACCGAGTTCACCCCGGCCTTTATCTAGAACTGAGCTCGGCCTTTATCTAGAACCGTGTTCACACCGGCCTTTATCTAGAACCGAGTTCACCGCGGCCTTTATCTTGAACTGAGCTCGGCCTTTATCTAGAACCGAGCTCACACCGGCCTTTATCTAGAACCGAGTTCACCGCGGCCTTTATCTTGAACTGAGCTCGGCCTTTATCTAGAACCATGTACACACCGGTCTTTATCTAGAACTGAAAGCCTAACTTATATAGAACCAGATATAGGCTAGCTTTTGTCTAAATCTTTCTGGAACCGGATATGGATTAGGTGTTAGTTGTCTGGAAATGAGCTCAACATGAACATGTGCAAAGTAGCTACCAGTCTCTGTGTTTTTGTCTGGAGATGGGTGTGAATTAGCCTTTATGCTGGACCCAAAGCTTTCATTCAAACGCCCTCTTACTAATACAACCATTTAATCCATTTAATCATTAAAATCATTCAATCCAAAAAATTATATGTTCATAATTCTGTTTTATGCTTTGACGTGAGTACCTCTTGCATAACTAATTAAGTAAAAGCATTTTAGGCTCCGCTAACATTAAATGCTATTATTTAAGCAGTTAATAGCATTTTAAACCTAGTTTACCTTCACCATTGCTTGTGCTCACAGCAGTGCTATGCATGTGCTTATGTTTTTAAATGTGTTACTCTGAGGATGTGTTGATAATCAAGATGTCTACCCGTCCTTCATTAGCTGCACCTCTGATGCCTGCTTTCTGTCTTGCAGTAGAATTTTTTTCTGAAAAAATCTCGCTAAAATATTCAGAATGCTGCAAGTACAACAGAAAGTAGGGGGACACTGGGAACACAGCTGGAACCTGGGGTGTACTGGAAGAACAGAGGAATAGAGGGAACTAGGACGGAAGAAGTAGGGTGATACTGCGGTGTCTAGAGGGATACCGTAAGGACTCTAGAATAAGGGGATAATGGGGATACTGGAAGGACTGAAGGAACTAATGGTGGATACTGGAAGGGCAGTGGGACCTAGTCGTGGATACTAGAAGGACAGAAGGAACTAGGGGATTCTGGAAGGACAGTGGGAACTAGGGGGATACTGGAAGGACCGAAGGAACTAGGGGGATACTGGAAGGACGGTGGGAACTAGGGGGATACTGGAAGGACGGTGGGAACTAGGGGGATACTGGAAGGACGGTGGGAACTAGGGGAATACTGGAGGTATACCAGAAGGACAGCAGGATCGAGAGGATAACGGATGGACAGTGAAATTTTGTGAGCATAGTGTTCACTGGTTTTCTTGGTTCCTAGTGTAATGTTTCCTGGTCAACTAAGGGGAAGCGTAAACTGGGCTACTCTTGTAAATGCTCTTTTGGACTGTAGTGTGTGATTTGGGATGGAGCTCTTGATCCTTATTCTGAGTTGGCGATTAAAAGGAGCCAAAGTTTGTGTTTGATTATTTCTTTGAAATTGTGTATGCATACGTGTGTGTGTGTGTGTGTGTGTGTGTGTGTGTGTGTGTGTGTGTGTGTGTGTGGGTGGATAGTTTTGTGTACACAGTCTGAGTTCACTGCTAAAACATGTAGCTATTTTATTAGTTATCAAACACGCACTATGATTATATGAAAAATTCAGTTTTCAGCTGTGGACTCGGACTCATAGGACCCGGCTGTAGAGGTGTGTGTGTGTGTGTGTGTGTATATATGTGTGTCTTCACGTCTTGCTAACAGTCACGCACTCTGCAGCACGTCACACACTTTAACACTCGGCCGAAGCAGCAGCTCTCGCGATCTTCCTGCAAAATCATCTTCGGCTTCCAGTCTGGATCCTACCAGCACTAAAGCCTCATCGTCCTACTACCAGTCTTACAGCATACACCGCAGGTACACACACACCGTCTCACACACACACACTCTTTATTTCTGTAGGTGTGTTTTCATGCAAATGTTTCACTAATTCTTTCATAACATTTGTCAAAAGAAAGTGAAAAATTATTTATGATAATTTAGTTTATTTGATAGTATGATAGGAGTTGATAGTAATTGCAGTTGTCTGAGATCATGCGATTGTTGAGTTCACAATCGCAGCTGAAAAGCTTTGATGTCACGTACTTTAAAAAAAAAAAAAACAATTGTCAGGAACCATAGTAGCACTTTGCACATGTAAAGCTTAATGTCAGGATTTTACATGCTTCTAATCATCATCTAAAATAGTGACCTCACCAATAGTGGCCCTGTCCCAAATTGTGTACCGCAAGGCTTTCCCGTTTATATTTTTCGGCTTTTATAGGGTGCTCAAGAGAACCTCTATGTGCCGTTACTGCCTACTTTGGTGAAGTCCAAATTAAAGCAGACTTTCTTACCCAAAAGCACTGCAATTATTTGGCCCAATCATAGTGAAGGGGTTTGTAGAGAGTTTAATGTTAAAGCTTGTGCCAGGGGACACTGAAAGGACAGTGGCAACTAGGGGGATACTGGAAAGACAGCAGGAACAAAGGGGATACAGGAGGACACCGGGAATTGGAGGGATCCTGGAAGGGCAGTGGGAATTAAAGGGGATTCTGGAATAACAATGGGAACTGAGGAGATACCACCAGGTCAGCTCAATTCGGGACAGTAGGAACTACAAGTGTTTTGGAAGGACAGCAGGAAATTGAGGACTTTTTGAAGGATGGCGAGTACTAGAGGAATTTTTGAAGGACAGTGAGAACTAGAGGGGTATTGGATAGGGCGGCGGGAACTAGAGGGGTATCGGATAGGGCGGCCGGAACTAGAGGGTTCTCAGGATGGCGGGAACTAGACGGGTATCGGATAGGATGGTGGGAACTAGACGGGTATCGGATAGGATGGCGGGAACTAGAGGGGTATCGTATAGGACGGCTGGAACTACACGGGTATCGGATAGGATGGCAGGAACTGGAGGGTTCTCAGGATGGCGGGAACTAGACAGGTATCGGATATGATGGCAGGAACTCGAGGGTTCTCAGATAGGATGGCGGGAACTAGAAGGGTATCGTATAGGACGGCAGGAACTAGAGGGGTATCATATAGGACGGCGGGAACTAGAAGGGTATCGTATAGGACGGCGGGAACTAGAGGGGTATCGTATAGGACTGCGGGAACTAGAGGGGTATCGGATAGGATGGTGGGAACTGGAGGGTTCTCAGATAGGATGGCAGAAACTAGAGGGTTATCAGATAGGATGGCAGAAACTAGAGGGGTATCGGATAGGACGGCGGGAACTAGAGGGGTATCGTATAGGACGGCGGGAACTAGACAGGTATCGGATAGGATGGCAGGAACTGGAGGGTTCTGAGGATGGCGGGAACTAGACAGGTATCGGATATGATGGCGGGAACTGGTAAGTTCTCAGATAGGATGGCGGAAACTAGAGGGGTATCGTATAGGACGGCGGGAACTAGAGGGGTATCGGATAGGATGGTGGGAACTAGAGGGGTATCGTATAGGATGGCGGGAACTAGAGGGGTATCGGATAGGACGGCGGGAACTAGAGGGGTATCGGATAGGACGGCGGGAACTAGAGGGGTATCGGATAGGACGGCGGGAACTAGAGGGGTATCGGATAGGATGGTGGGAACTAGAGGGGTATCGGATAGGATGGCGGGAACTAGAGGGTTCTCAGATAGGATGGCGGAAACTAGAGGGGTATCGGATAGGACGGCGGGAACTAGAGGGGTATCGGATAGGATGGTGGGAACTAGAGGGGTATCGGATAGGATGGTGGGAACTACTAGTGTAGTTGAAGGATAACTGGAACTAGAGGAATACTGGATGGAAAAGGGAGTCCTAGGGTGATACTGGAAGGACAGGGGTCCCAAATGGGCTACTTTCGGTGAAATCCAAATTACAGCAGACTCTCTTAGCCAAACCACTTTGTGATTATTGGTAAGGCCCAATCACAGAAAAGGGGTTTGTCGAGAGTTAGATGTTACAGCCAACAACAGATGAATTTAAATACACACTTCTGTTACACACAAATGCACGCTCTCACTGCATGATGTGGCTCCTGCTGTGGTTGTTGTGTGTGTAAGTTTGGAGAAGATTAAATGTTGGAGATGGCTGTGAGTTGCGTTATTTGTGATAGTATATTAAACATCATTAATGTGTTTAGTTTTACATCCACAAGTTTTTTTCTTTTTTTGTTAAAATAAAAAATGGGGGGGGATTAGTGTGTGTTAGGATTGCGATAAGTTAATTCTCTGTGTGTAGCGGATCGTTTGGAAGGAGGCAAGACGACGCTGTGAGCTCCACTTCCTCCACTGTTTCCACGACGACAAGTTCCACCTCCACTACCACTATTACCTCACCTACAGGGCATCGCAGTGTGTCCAGGTACACACACACACGTTCACAAACGCATACACACTGATTTATCCTTGTTATGGAATTTATTTCTTTACCCAGTATCTTTTAGTTTTTCTGTATTTTTCTGTTTGAAACTGTTATATTAGGCGAGAGTGAGTTATCCTTGGTGTATATATTTACTACTTTGTTTGTTAGCTAGCATGCAATCCCTATTCAGCTCATTCTTAGTAAGCTAGCTCACATCAGGCACAGCAGCCAAGAGGTTTTGCGATTTTACCTCTCGTTAATATGTACAGTAAAAAAAATTATTCTAAGAATACTTTTTTTTTTTTCCCCCTCCAAAACTAAGGGTTTCTCACATTACACTACTAAGTGCAAATATGTATATGGCTTGGGAAAGTATAAAGGCGTTAAGACATTTGGCCCATTTTATATCTATACGTATTTATTAATTTTGTTCCATGTCAACAGCATGTGCAAAAAACAGTGTTCCCAAATAGTATTTACAAATATTTTCAATTCTAAAACACATGATATTTTTATAATAGAACAACCAAGATTCAATGAACAGACTCTGAATGTGTGCTGATTTTTATTTTTCACACTGGATACAGATAAAATTTACTGAAAGGACAGAAGGAATTAGAAGGATACTGGAAGGACAGAAGGATATTTGAGGGAATACTGGAAAGGGAAAAGGAATTAGGAGGATATTGAAGGAACCGTGGGAACTAGGGGTATACTGGAAGCGCAGAAGAAACTAGGGGTATACTGGAAGAACAGAAGGAACTAGGGGTATACTGGAAGGACAGAAGGAACTAGGGGTATACTGGAAGGACAGAAGGAACTAGGGGGATACTGGAAGGTCAGAGGGAAGTAGGGGGATACTGGAAGGTCAGAGGGAAGTAGGGGGATACTGGAAGGTCAGAGGGAAGTAGGGGGATACTGGAAGGTCAGAGGGAACTAGTGGGATACTGGAAGGACAGAAGAAACTAGGGGTATACTGGAAGGACAGAAGAAACTAGGGTATACTGGAAGGACAGAAGAAACTAGGGTATACTGGTAGGCCAGAGGGAGCTAGCAGGACACTGGAAGGCCAGAGGGAACTAGTGGGATACTGGAAGCACAGAAGGAACTAGGGGGATACTGGAAGGTCAGAGGGAAGTAGGGGGATACTGGAAAGCCAGAGGGAACTAGCGGGTTACTGGAAGGACAGAAGGAACTGGGGGATACTGGAAGGCTGGAGGAAACTAGGGGGATACTGGAATGCCCGAGGGAACTAGGGGGATATTGGAAGGCCAGACGGATCTAAGGGGATACTAGAAGGCCGGTGGGAACTAGAGGGATACTGGAGGGACAGTGTAAATTTGAGGGGATGCTGAAAAGACAAAAGGAATTAGGGGGAAATTGAAGGAACAGTGTGAACTAGGGAGACGGTGAAAGGAATACCGGCAGCTAGGGAAACCCCAAAAAGACAAAGGGAACTAGGGAATACTGGATGGACAGTGGAACCCACTAGAGGGATACTTGACAGATTCTTGACACAAACTGAACAGTTACACATGAAATGTGCTGTTCATGAAACAGTTAGTTGGAATTCTACATTTCTCTCCTGAGTTTTTGTAAATTTATGTGTAAATCTCGTTAATGTGTGTCTTGATGGGTCGGCTTCAAATCTTATCGTTTTCAAATCGATGAGTTTCTGTGAATTTATACACAGATTTCACTGTCCAGTTTAAATATTTTTTAATTTTAGTTACACACCATTTTAATGAACATATTGAGAAACTCTGTCACTTCATATTGATGACTTTCATCAAGATTACCGTTCAGTTAGGACAAGTAATGGCACCCTATAAAAGGAGGAGCAGTTAGTATGGGTCCCTGCTGTCCGGCGCGCTGCAATAACTGAGCTGTATTATTGGAACATTTGGAGCTTGCCACGCTTATGAGGTGTTCTTTAATCGTCATTTTGTTATGTTCAGGTTTCTCTTCGACTGTAATGCAGTTACGTGGGTGTGGCTAATTCTAAACCAGCTGTGCTGTGATTTATGCGTGCGTAAATCTTTAGTTTGGTTTAGCCATGAAAACATTTACACTCTACTTTTCTAGAAGATGGAAAAATGACACCCAGAGGTTATGAAATGTTCTTCTCTAAGATGCTTGCAATGCCGTTTTTCTACCAGAGAGGGTGACATTCCAGAATCTTATACCTTTCTGCTTTTGGCATTTTTAAAGGAAGAATACGGAGATTTTTTTCCATACAGAAATGTTTTATGTTACACATTTTACTTTCCTTCAGCCACCTGATTAAAGTAATGCGTGTTTCTCACTAGGTATTGGTCCGAGGATGGTGCTGAGAAAGAGAAGGAGTCAGCGACTGTAATCCCCACCATTAACACTGCAGCCACCACCACCACCACCACCACACACACTACTGCAGGAGATGGCAGAGAGAGACGCAGGTACACTCATGAAGAGACACTTTTGCTTTTCTAAGCTGTTTTTATGCCTTAAACGTAACTGTATTACTGTTAAGTTCATTAATTATGATTGTGTGTGTAGATCATACCTCACTCCTGTGCGTGATGAGGAGTCAGAGTCTCAGAGGAAAGCTCGATCTCGACAGGCTCGACAGTCCAGAAGGTCCACACAGGTATTCATCTGTCTCACCACCTCTTTCTTTAACTCGCTGTATTTGACTCGTCACGTACAGTATCTCACAAAAGTGTGTACACCCCTCACATTTCTGTAAATATTTGATATCTTTTCATGTGACAGCACTGAAGAAATGACACTGTGCTACAATGTAAAGTAGTGAGTGTACAGCTTGTGTAACAGTGTCAATTTGCTGTCCCCTCATAATAACTCAACACACAGCCATTAATGTCTAAACCGCTGGCAACAAAAGTGAGTACACCCCTAAGGGAAAATGTCCAAATTGGGCCCAAAATGTCAATATTTTGTGTGAACACCATTATTTTCCAGCACTGCCTTAACCCTCTTGGGCATGGAGTTCACCAGAGCTTCACAGGTTGCCCCTGGAGTCCTCTTCCACTCTCATTTGAGGATGCCCCACAGATGCTCAATAGGGTTTAGTCCATCACTTTCACCCTCAGCCTCTTTAGCAAGGCAGTGGTCGTCTTGGAGGTGTGTTTGGGGTCGTTATCATGCTGGAATACTGCATACTGATCATGCTCTGCTTCAGTATGTCACAGTACACGTTGGCATTCATGGTTCCCTCAATGAACTGTAGCTCCCCAGTGCCGGCAGCACTCATGCAGCCCCAGACCATGACACTCCCACCACCATGCTCGACTGTAGGCAAGACACACTTGTCTTTGTACTCCTCACCTGGTTGCCACCACACACGCTTGACACCATCTGAACCAAATAAGTTTATCTTGGTCTCATCAGACCACAGGACATGGTCCCAGTAATCCATGTCCTTAGTCTGCTTGTCTTCAGCAAACTGTTTGCGGGCTTTCTTGTGCATCATCTTTAGAAGAGGCTTCTTTCTGGGACGAGAGCCATGCTGACCAATTTGATGCCGTGTGCGGCGTATGGTCTGAGCACTGACAGGCTGACCCCCCACCCCTTCAACCTCTGCAGCAATGCTGGCAGCACTCATACGTCTATTTCCCAAAAACAACCTCTGGATATGACGCTGAGCACATGCACTCAACTTCTTTGGTGGACCATGGCGAGGCCTCTTCTGAGTGGATCCTGTCCTGTTAAACTGCTGTATGGTCTTGGCCACCGTGCTGCAGCTCAGTGTCAGCGTCTTGGCAATCTTCTTATAGCCTGGGCCATCTTTATGTAGAGCAACAATTCTTTTTTTTCAGATCCTCAGAGAGTTCTTTACCATGAGGTGCCATGTTGAACTTCCAGTGACCAGTATGAGGGAGTGTGAGAGCGATGACACCAAATTTAACACACCTGCTCCCCATACACCTGAAACCTTGTAACACTAACAAGTCACATGACACCGGGGAGGGAAAATGTCTAATTGGGCCAAATTTGTACATTTTCACTTAGGGGTGTACTCACTATTGTTGCCAGCGGTTTGGACATTAATGTCTGTGTGTTGAGTTATTTTGAGGGGACGGCAAATTTACACTGTTACACAAGCTGTACACTCACTACTTTGCATTGTAGCAAAGTGTCACTTCTTCAGTGTCGTCACATGAAAAGATATAATCAAATAAATGTGAGGGGTGTACTCTTGCGAGATACTGTATGTTTATATATTAACCTATATTTGACCCCTTACTTCTGCTCTTTTTCAGGGCGTGACCTTAACTGACCTCCAGGAGGCGGAGAAGACCATTGGACGCAATCGTCCAATCCGGTCCCGAGAGGAAGAGAAGGAAAAAGAAGAGAAGGAAAAACAGGATAAGGAGAAGAAGGAGGCGGAGACAAAGGAGGACGACTATCGGTCACGCTATCGCTTCGAGGAGGTGAGGAGGATCTGTCATCGAGAGCGGTGTTTATATTTAAATTAGCGCAAAGGTGCCAATCCTTTTTTTTTTCCCCAAGAAATTTATATGCAACGATTATGCAAATAGGCGACGCGCCTTAAACCTTAAACCTGCTAGACTTCATACTGTTACTTTGAGTACCTGTGCATCATTTGCATAATGGAATCTGATTGGTTGCTAAATTTCATGACACAGTACAACCTGGTCGTTGCTTATTCAACAGTAAACTGTTTTTTTTTTTTTTAAATAACATTTCTAAATAAAACACATTTTACAAGTTTTACTTATAGTTACTGTATTAATAATAATGAATTTATTCCGGTGTGACTAAATAACTCGTTCCCTAGTTATGAGACAGACGTCTGACTGTAGTGTGTGTCTGTGTGTAGCGATTCCGCACCCCCTCCTTCAGCTCGTCCACTTCCACTACTGTGCCAACGTCCTCTGTCACTTCTTCCTCTCTCTACACTTCCTCCTCCTCTTCCTCGCTGAACCGCCCTGACAGTCTGAGTGGAATCACGCCCAGCTACAGGAGCTCCGCCCGCGACACTGAGAAAGGTGACGTGCTTAAAAACACCGCTTAAGAATCAAGAACGTGTAAAAATTAAATACGTAAATCTGACTGTGTGAAAACACTAGCCCTGAATGGCTGCTGCTTGTATTGTATAATGAAACTATTCTATAGTACAGTATTGAATTTTCAGTAGTCGAGGCATGAAAAAAACATCCTAGTGAATAAAATTTAACCCCGACTGGCTGAGTAAACCTAAAATGTATATATATATTTTTAAGCATCAAAACCTGTCTGTACCTCAATCTAGTCACATGATGCGGCTTGGTGTTAGATGATGGGGTGTGTGTGTTTTCAGATAAGAAAGAGGAGGAGAAGGAGGGAGAGGATAAAACTCAGCCTCGCTCTATACGTGATCGCAGACGCCCTCGAGAGAAACGACGCTCTACCGGAGTCCCGTTCTGGACCCAAGATGTACAGATCCCTATATTAATACACACACACACACACACACACACACACACGATCCCTTTACACATACACGTAACATGCAGCAGTGTATTGTTAAAGTATAAAACCACTAAAACTGTATATGTGTTACAGAGTGATGAGAATGACCCAGAACAGCACTCGGACTCTGAGGAAGGAAGCACTAAAGCAGAACCTCAGGTACCATCATCCTACATTCACACTGACTGGGACTAACCGAGAGTCAGAGCTCTACAGACTGGGACTAACCGAGAGTCAGAGCTCTACAGACTGGGACTAACTGAGAGTCAGAGCTCTACAGACTGGGACTAACCAACAGTCAGAGCTCTACAGACTGGGACTAACCGAGAGTCAGAGCTCTACAGACTGGGACTAACCAAGAGTCAGAGCTCTACAGACTGGGCCTAACCGAGAGTCACAGCTCTACAGACTGGGACTAACCGAGAGTCACAGCTCTACAGACTGGGCCTAACCGAGAGTCAGAGCTCTACAGACTGGGACTAACCAAGAGTCAGGTCTCTAAATACTGGGACTAACTGAGAGTCAGAGCTCTACAGACTGGGACTAACCAACAGTCAGAGCTCTACAGACTGGGACTAACCAAGAGTCAGAGCTCTACAGACTGGGACTAACCAACAGTCAGAGCTCTACAGACTGGGACTAACCAAGAGTCAGAGCTCTACAGACTGGGACTAACCAAGAGTCAGAGCTCTACAGACTGGGACTAACCGAGAGTCAGAGCTCTACAGACTGGGACTAACCGAGAGTCAGAGCTCTACAGACTGGGACTAACCGAGAGTCAGAGCTCTACAGACTGGGACTAACCAAGAGTCAGAGCTCTACAGACTGGGACTAACCGAGAGTCAGAGCTCTACAGACTGGGACTAACCGAGAGTCAGAGCTCTACAGACTGGGACTAACCAAGAGTCAGAGCTCTAAATACTGGGACTAACCAAGAGTCAGCACTCTTAAGCCTGGGACTGTGACATTACACAGCCTTACATCAGCTATTATCTTATACATAATTGTGTTTCTTGTCTGAATGTAGTGACAAAGTCTTTGTACACCCAGATTGGTTTAATTGATAACCTTCAGTTGTGTTCTTTGTTCCCCAGAGTGAAAGACTCTTACGGTATGTGACCTTTTAAATACACACAGGCACACAATAGCGACAGGTTCTACCTGTATATTAATAACTTGGTAACAATATTTGTGCTGTTTTTACTTTCAGAGCATTATGATTGTTTAAACATAGTTGTGATGTTCATGTGTGACTTGTCTCGTCAGAAATGATGGCGTGTCCTCCGGTTCATCCCTCACAGATCGTTACGATCACAGAGAGAGCCGCCGTTCCTACTCGCGCCTCGACCGAGAGGACAACACTGACTACAAGAAGGTACCGAGGTGTTTTTGTTTTTTTAAGTGGGCGTGGCTTTTTAGAGAGTTCAGGAAAGGTTTCCAGTGTAGAACGGGAATGTGTTTCGCTTTAGAGAAGAAATCAGAGGAAAAGAGTTCTGATGTACAATTTATGGGGACATAAATAGACCGGAAGGGTTTGGATGCAGGATATCCTCAATCAGACACACACTCTCTCTCACTCACACACACCCGAGATAGTATCATGTAGTATCAGTATCATGCTAGCAACACTGTTCCAGAGGCAACTGAACTGAGCTTCCCAGGAAAGGATGTGTTTCTATTTGTTTGATGTGTGTGTGTGTGTGTGTGTGTGTGTGTGTGTGTGTGCAGCTTTATGAACAGATACAAGCTGAAAATGAGAAGCTCAAGTCTCAGTTACGTGACACACATCTTGAGTTGGATGATCTGAAGCGGCAGCTGGAGAAGGCCACACAGGTGAGGGGATTACAGGTGAGAGGTTCACGGGTGAGGGGGGGTGGAAAGGGTACAGCTGAGAGGGTTACAGGTGCTTAGGCTACAGGTGAGGGGGTGGAAAGTTCACAGGTGAGAAGGTTACAGCGGTGGGGGCGTTACAGGTTAGAGGGTTACAGGTGAGGGGGGTTAGAGGTTTACAGGTGAGGGGGGGTTACAGGTTAGAGGGTTACAGGTAAGGGAAGGTTAGATGTTTACAAGTGAAGGGGGGGTTACAGATGAGGGGGTGTTAGAGGTTTATAGTTGAAGGGGGGGGTTAGAGAATTACAGGTGAGGGGGTTACAGGTTAGAGGGTTACAGGTGAGGGGGTTAGAGGTTTACAGGTGAGAGGGGTTAGAGGGTTACAGGTGAGGGGGTTAGAGGGTTACAGATGAGGGGGTTAGAGGGTTACAGATGAGGGGGTTAGAGGGTTACAGGTGAGGGGGCGTTAGAGGTTTACAGGTGAGAGGGGTTAGAGGGTTACAGGTTAGAGGTTTACAGGTGAGGGGGTTAGAGGTTTACAGGTGAGAGGGGTTAGAGGGTTACAGGTGAGGGGGTTAGAGGGTTACAGATGAGGGGGTTAGAGGGTTACAGATGAGGGGGTTAGAGGGTTACAGGTGAGGGGGCGTTAGAGGTTTACAGGTGAGAGGGGTTAGAGGGTTACAGATGAGGGGGCGTTAGAGGTTTACAGGTGAGGGGGTTAGAGGGTTACAGGTGAGGGGGTTAGAGGTTTACAGGTGAGGGGGTTAGAGGGTTACAGGTGAGGGGGTTAGAGGGTTACAGGTGAGGGGGTTAGAGGTTTACAGGTGAGGGGGTTAGAGGTTTACAGGTTAGAGGGTTACAGGTGAGGGGGTTAGAGGTTTACAGGTGAGGGCGTTAGAGGGTTACAGGTGAGGGGGTTAGAGGGTTACAGATGAGGGGGCGTTAGAGGTTTACAGGTGAGAGGGGTTAGAGGGTTACAGGTTAGAGGTTTACAGGTGAGAGGGGTTAGAGGGTTAAAGGTTAGAGGTTTACAGGTGAGAGGGGTTAGAGGGTTAAAGGTTAGAGGTTTACAGGTGAGAGGGGTTAGAGGGTTAAAGGTTAGAGGTTTACAGGTGAGAGGGGTTAGAGGTTAGAGGTTTACAGGTGAGGGGGTTAGAGGTTTACAGGTGAGGGGGTTAGAGGTTTACAGGTGAGAGGGGTTAGAGGGTTACAGGTGAGGGGGTTAGAGGTTTACAGGTGAGAGGGGTTAGAGGGTTACAGGTGAGGGGGTTAGAGGTTTACAGGTGAGAGGGGTTAGAGGGTTACAGGTTAGAGGTTTACAGGTGAGAGGGGTTAGAGGGTTACAGGTTAGAGGTTTACAGGTGAGGGGGTTAGAGGTTTACAGGTGAGAGGGGTTAGAGGGTTACAGGTTAGAGGTTTACAGGTGAGGGGGTTAGAGGTTTACAGGTGAGAGGGGTTAGAGGGTTACAGGTGAGGGGGTTAGAGGTTTACAGGTGAGAGGGGTTAGAGGGTTACAGGTGAGGGGGTTAGAGGTTTACAGGTGAGAGGGTTAGAGGGTTAGAGGTTTACAGGTGAGGGGGTTAGAGGGTTACAGATGAGGGGGTTAGAGGTTTACAGGTGAGAGGGGTTAGAGGGTTACAGGTGAGGGGGTTAGAGGTTTACAGGTTAGAGGGTTACAGGTGAGGGGCTTTAGAGGGTTACAGGTGAATGGGGGGGTTACAGGTTAGAGGTTTACAGGTGAGAGGGGTTAGAGGGTTACAGGTTAGAGGGTTACAGGTGAGGGGGTTACAGGTGAGAGGGGTTAGAGGGTTACAGGTGAGGGGGTTACAGGGTTACAGGTTAGAGGGTTACAGGTGAATGGGGGGGTTACAGGTTAGAGGTTTACGGGGGGGTTACAGGTTAGAGCGGGGTTTGAGTGTTACAGGTTAGGTGAGGGGGGGTTACAAGTTAGAGGGTTTCAATTTAGTCACAGGTGGGGCGGGGGGGTTATAGTTTAGAGGTGAGTGGGGGGTTATAGTTACAGGTGAGGGGGTGGAAAGGTTACAGCTGAGTGGGGGTTACAGGTGCGATTGTTACAGGGGATTAGGCCACAGGTGAGGGGGGGGTTACAGGTTAGAGGTGGAGGGGGGTTAGAGGTGAGGGGGGGTTACAGGTTAGAGGTGAGGGGGGGGTTAGAGGTGGAGGGGCGGTTTAGAGGGTGGAGCGGGGTCACAGGTAAATACACTAGCAAATTATATATCTTTTCATGATGAAACTTTTTGTTCATGTGCTATTCTTTAAAAAAAAAAAAAAGTTTATAAAAGAAATAACTTTTATAATTTATAGTTAAATAAAATTTACTGAAAATATTTAGAAATCATGTATTAAATTTTTATTATATTTTATTTAATTTTTTGGTCACAAAATAAGCAGTACCTACTGTACTTTTTCAAGTATACTGTACTATAAAGTTTTTCTTCTCAATGATACTGTTTATTATATGCAATACTTTTAAAATTTTCATTTCTAACTTTGTTTAATTTAGAATTTATTTTTTTAAAAACCTTCTATTATTAAATATCAGGTTAAAAAGCTTTTTCCTGACTGAACAGTTTCAGAACACGGCTCATGGTCACCTGATCTCCAGTTCAGTACGGCTGCTGATGTTCATTGTGCTTGTATATGTGACTTTAATGTATTTAAAACATAAATAATATACAATCATAAAATATTAAATTGTTTAAAAATGTTAAAAAAAAAAAAAAGTTTTTTTTAAATTTTATTTGCTCTGCTTTCACATATACACTTATATTCCAATGAATGCACTTATACTTGTCTTTTAACTCACTTTCAAAAACATCCATAACACACTGCTGATGAGTTAATTCTGTGTGTGTGTGTGTTTACAGAGACAGGAGCGCTTCGCTGATAGATCACAGCTGGAGATGGAGAAAAGGGTAAACACTTTACACACACATTACTCTGTTTAACACAAAAATGTGTGTGTGTGTGTGTGTGTGTGTGTGTGTGTTTGAGACCCTTAACTCCTTCCACTGGTTTATATCTGAAGGTTGCTGCCAGGTCTCAGTACCGGCTCGGTGCTTTCGGTAACGTCCATATAAATTAACTTTATCCAGCTCTGCTATTGGCCGATCCACACGCCTGTCACTGCCAGAAAAAAAAAACGGGGGGGTGGTCGTGTGCCAGCTCTGTCAGCCAATCACGAAAAGCCCTGTGTTACACATGCGTGTGTGTTTGAGTGGTCACCTTTACATCTGTGTGTGTATTGTAAAGTTTTGCATTCACTGTGTCTGATCAAGTAAACACTAATCACTGTGTGTTTGATTGTTTTACACGTAAACACTGTGTGTGCGCGTGAGAGAGAGAGAGAGAATCACGTTTTAGAAAGTGTGGTGGAAATGTACGTGTTCTGTAAGTTAGCTAGCGCATTTTATCCAGTAAACACAATTAGGACTGCCAGCTGCGAGATTTAGCGGAGTGATGGTTTGGTCCATCGTACATTCTAAGTGTTTAGGTGAGGTATGTACCTAATAAACTGGACACTCAGTGTGTATCATGTTGTTTATTCATTGTGTGTATGTCTGTACACAACACTGTTTATTTCAGAAGTTTGGCTTTGATTGGTTTCCACACAGCAACTTGTGTTTCACTTTCACCTCTGTGTTTTACGTGTGTGTGCGTGAGTGCATGCAATCGTACATACCTGTGTGCGCATTCATGTGTATGTGTTTACAAGTGTGTGTAGGCGTGTGTGCGGGTGAATGTGCGTATGTGCATGCGACTGTGTGTCTCTGGGTGCACATACATACATGTGCGTGCGAATACACGTGCATTTTGTTCATGCAACTGTAACGCGTGTGTGTGTGCACGAGTGTACTTGCATGAGTGTTTGTGTAGGAGTGTGCTTGCATGCGAGTGTAGTTACAGGAGTGTTTGTGTATGTGTAATTACATGCAAGTGTATGTGTATTTGAGTTTACTTGCATGTGAGTGTGTTTGTACTTACATGTGAGTATATGTGTGCTTGCATGCAAGTGTAGGTGTTTTCTGTGTGAGTGTACTTGCATGCGAGTGTTTGTGTAAGTGTACTAACATGCATATCTATGTGTGTGTGTGTGTGTGTGTGTGTGTGTGTGTGTAATTAAATGCGAGTGTCCTTGCATGTGAGTGTTTGTGTACGCAAGTGTGTTCACGAATGAGTGTACTTGCGTGCGAGTGTGTTTGTGTGAGCGTCCATGTGTGAGTGTACTGTAGTCTATCATATCTGTGTGTTAATGTGTGTATGCCTCATAAATTTATTTTACTTTTTTTTGCAGGAAAGACGAGCTCTAGAAAGAAAGATCTCTGAGATGGAGGAGGAGCTTAAGGTACTTTTATTTATACACACACACACACACACACACACACACACAGTGACCTGTATAAACCTGAAACACTTTAAAAAACGATTTTTATCTTCCTTGAGTGAAGCTATTTAATATGATTTTATTTTGGTGCGTGTGTGTGTTTCTGTGCGACTGTAATACAAATGATGAGACTCTCCTCATATTAATGGCAGTAAATAGTAGCTAGACGGGTATGTAACGTGGGCGATGTTCCTGAATTCGGTGATGGATAGACAAAACAAAGGAAAAAATAAGAAATGAAGAAAAGAGGTATAACGACAGCGAGGAGCGAGAGGTGATGGTCTCCGGTGTGTAGATTAATTTGTTTATATTTTCGAATGCCAGCTAGCTTTGTGTAAATTGTATTTATTAGGGGTCCAAGCACTGCCGTCCGCTCGACATTCGGCTCATTTGCATAATACACAAAAACGACTTTTGTGAACTAGTCCTTTAAGAATTTTATTTTTTTGCTTTTCTTCGTAAATTCTCTGAACATAAGTATTGTTTTCCTAAAATATCACAAGACAAAGCGCTTTTTTAATAAAAGAAGAATACCAGGAATATTTGTGTGTGTGTGTGTGTGTTTATGACTGTAATGACACTTGTTTAAACCAAAGCCACACGTGTTTTACACTGTTAGACATCACACTTTGATCTCACGTTCTTTCCCCTTTCATGTTGTAAGCACTTGTTTCTGTTGCTCTAATTTCTGTTCTCTCTCTCTCTCTCTCTCTCATCCCCCTTTCTTTTCCTGTTTTTCCCCCACTATTCTTTCCTTTAATCTCTCTTCCGCCTGTTCCTCATTCTTTTTCCCCCTTTTCCTTCTTCTCTACTTGCCTCTCTCTTTTCCATCTGTCTCTCTCTCTCCCCCCATCGTGTGTGTGTGTGTGTGTGTGTGTGTGTGTGTGTGTGTAGAACCTCCCGGAGATAAAGCAGGTTCAGGCTCTGAGGCAGTATAATGAGCGATTGCAGGCGGAGAACAGAGCTTTGGCCCGCGTTCTCTACAAACTGCCCGCTGCTGATCTATAAGCCCCGCCCACTCGGTTTTACACGTTCCGTTTTGGCTCCGCCCTCTCCTGTAGACAGGCAGGTGCTGCCTGCTGTTGCTCCGCCCCTTTTCAGAATTTCCCTGCATTTCTTGACACAGCGATGTTATTACTGAGAAATCTCTCGCGTGTCAGCCTCGTAATCCGTTACGACGCAAATAATCCGAGTCAGAAACATTTAGGTGAATTTATTTATTTTTCAAAATCAAAAACACGAATACACAATACACTTTGATGTTTTAAGTGGCTATAAGGGACCAAGAGCTGGGCGAGATGTGGTGATATAGTGATAAATTATATCACACTATTCTTTTGAGATATTGTGAGATCTTTGTCTGAAAATGGAGTAATAATAATAATAATAATAATAATAATTATAATATAAAGAATTAAAATGATTACAAACGAAATGAAAGAATATTTTCCCTATTTTTCCATTATACATTACGTGTTCGTTATTGTAATGTGTTTATTAATATTTTATCCAACAAGCATATTTGTATTATTAGTTATAACTCTTATAAACCCGTGCATTGTGATGAAGTGGAAAGCAGGAGACTGTAGTGTTACGGGTGTGTTATTCGTGTGTATTGTGTATTTATTGTTGAGTATTGGAGGTGGATAATTGAGGAGTGTTTTTATTTGTGGGTTTCTCAGTAATAAATGTGAGTGCTGTTGGAGAGATTTGGGTTTGGAGTGTGTTGGTGTGACGTGGAGCTCCGTGTGGACTGACTGGCTTCCTGCATGAACTGATCTGCCTTTCAGCTCTCTGCTCATTTCAGAGCTTTATATTTTACTCTTAATAATTCTGTGATTTTTATTTTATTTTTTCCCCGGTTCTGGTTCTGTTGCCTGAGGTTTTACTGGACTGCATGGCTTCTGCACTCATGCATCCTAATACACACACACACACACACACACACACGCATTTAAGTCTTATTGCAAGACATTTTTCATAACCTACTATTTATTACGAAAACACTATTTTTCCTTTTACTTTTAAAATACTAAAAGTACTAAAAATGTATTGTAGTTGTAGATATTTTCATTTTCATCCTCAATTTTTATGAAACATTTTTAATAAAAGTTGTAACAAAAATATACAATTATACCATTTTATCAAAATTCCCCCAAAATGTTTAAGATGGAAATATCTTAATTCTCTTAATTTTCTTTTCTTAAAAGTTAATAAAATTATTATATTTTCTATAATATATTTATATTAGTAAATATTCTCTTTATATTCTGATATAGCATAGTTCTTTATAACATTTCAAAAGAGATTTTTAATAAAATAAGTATATGCATATAAAAGGATGAATAACTTTTTACTTAAGAATTATGTTTTTATTTCTTTTAAATTAATTTTTTTCTTAAAATATATATTTAAAAAGAAATTATACTTCTACAGCTTACTTCATTCACTTTCCTCATTTATATAGGTGGACTTTATTTATCCGCCTTTATTTCGTGTCTCGGTTTATTAGTTTCACTTTTGGTCAGTGGGACTCGTGTTTAGTGTGTGTGTGTGTGTGTGTGTGTGGATTTTATGGACTGTTTTATTGCCATGTTTCCTGTCCGTAAGATAAACGAGGTGTGTAACTGCGGGACAGAGCCGGACGAATAAAACACGATTACGCCAATAAATCCAAAAGTATTCTCGCTAACAGAAACTTGGCCATGTTTTCTGATTGGACGTGAGCCGAGGACTGTAGAACCGCGTGATCATCGGGTGGTAGTGTTAATTATCATGGTCGTTTAACAAGTGTGTGTTGCATCCTGTTGTCCCTGGGTCAGCAAGGGGTGGAGCTTAAGATCCATCAATCATACACTAGTTACATAACCACAGTAAGATTATCTTAGCTAGCCGGCTACTGACGTTATGTCTGACGCTTGGTGGCTAGTCAAGTTTGCTAGCAATCTACCCTGTGTAGTGATGCACATCATACACATTCTGTTTAATCCTGATTACTTTTGCTAGCTAAATACTTATCATAATTAAACTGATTAATGCTTTGTACTTCAGACTGTGTGTGTGTGTGTGTGTGTGTGTGTGTGTGTGTGTGAGAGTGAGAGAGACCTAGCCCGCAGGGTCAGGTGATGCAACTACTGCGGCAGTGCCGTAGTTAGAGGGAAGTTGCATGCTTGCTTCCCGCCTGCTTGGTAACCTCTTGCTTATAGCTTGCTGCCTCTGGCTAGCCCTTGTGGTGAACACGGAAGCAGCATTTTGCGTAAATCTGCCCCTCCCAGTACATAGCCTCTCCTTCACTAAGACTCCTGCCAGGCCTCCCTGTGGCCACACACGGTAACTGGGTGCTTTGTGGATAACTTCGGTGGGGGATCTTGGAGCTGCAGTGGTCCCTAGAGGTTGTCTATGACCAGCCACTGCCCTGCTGCCTTGTGGGTAAGTCTATTAAGACAAAGGCTAGGGGAGCACACCCTGAGAGAAAAGCATGTGTCGGTGGCACACATTAGGTGGTCCTTGGACAGACTGGAGCTCCAGCAGCCTCCTGCAGCCATGATGGGGGACTGGTCATCCTTTGTTTCCCGCCTTGCTGCTGAGATTTATCTCATCGTCACAAAGATAGAGCTACTGGGGACTGAACACCCCCTGTGGCACTCTTTTAGAAAAAAAAAAAAAAAAAAAAAAATTTAAACTGTGTGTGTAGGTCTCCACCTCTGACCACGGTGCACAATATCTGTCCTTACATCTGGTTGAAGTCTGGTGGCACTGGGGCATCTGGCGACAGGAGCAGGGGAGAATGGACTGAGAGCTCCTAATTTAGAACCCTGCATGTCAGCGGCACAGGGTAAAGGTCGCTAGCAGCTGGGGTTGACCGGCAGCTGCTTTCGTAGACCCCTGTGCAACTGAGCAGCCCTATTTAGGGACCGAACTGCTCACTCCAATAGGGGAAGGGCCTAGAAAAGGTGGCCTAAAATTGTCCATTCTACAATGTCCTGGGTAGGTTATTGTGCCTACTGGGAATTCCATCTTGTGGTCAAAATAAGATGATTACTTTCAAACTGGCAACATGGACTGTCAGGACCCTCCAGGATAGTGATTGCAGTAGACCTCATAGAAGTACCATACTGATTGCTGAGGAACTGAGGTGCAACGACGTGCTCTTAGCGAGGCAAGGCTCCTGCATGAGGGTTCTCCGAAAGGAGAGGGAAGTGGGTAAACCTTCTTCCAGAGAGGCTACCCCCCTGGTGGCCAACATCAGCATGGTGTGGGACTGGCAATCAGGAACAGCCTTCTACTGAAACACCAACTGGAATAAGTGAGAGGCTGATGACCCTCCGTATCCCCCTAGCAAAGTCAAGCTATGCTACTCTAAGTGCATATGCACCCACACTACCATCAGACAACAGTGTGAAGGATAGCTTCTATCAACTGTTAGATGACAGCCTTCACTGTGTCAACAGGAATGACAGAATTTTTATTCTGGGTAGTGTGGGAGGAAACAGCAATTTATGCCGTGGAGTAATGGCTAGACACCGGGTCCGGCAGGTCAATGCTTGAGTGGCTTGAGGTTGCTAACACTGTGCAGAGCATGACCTCAGCATTACAAATGGACTGTTTCAGCAGAAGATTAAATACGAAACATCTTGAATGCATCCACAATCAAAACATTGGCACCCGATTGACTGTCATAACAAGTCGTGTTGACACCAGTGATGTCTTGTTGGCCTAGGCCATGAGTGGTGCAGAATGCTGGAAGGATCACCACCTGATTATGACCAAGCTCCACATCAAAGTCCCTCACCCACAGCGCCTCAGGAAATCCACTAAAAAGCAGCTGAACTGTGCTAAACTAAAGTCAGCTCCAGCAAGGAACATGTTCCATCATTCTGTAGGTATGAAGGCACCAGAGTTT
This sequence comes from Ictalurus punctatus, assembly GCF_001660625.3. Classification (NCBI taxonomy): domain Eukaryota; kingdom Metazoa; phylum Chordata; class Actinopteri; order Siluriformes; family Ictaluridae; genus Ictalurus; species Ictalurus punctatus. The sequence goes on from NC_030434.2 coordinate 26,178,762, forward strand.
AAGACCATCTTGTGCTCTGATAACACCATGGATCAGAAATGGACCTCCAGAACCTCAGTGCTATATATAGTTGCTGTTGACTCTTTAGGCTATAAAACCAGAAAACATCAGGACCGGTTCAACGAGAACTTCAATACCATCATATCCCTGCTGGAAATCATGTGCAGAGCACACAGGGCTACTCTTAACTGCCCTGCATCCACTATCCTCCGGCAACAGTGGCAAACAGCAAGCAAGGAGGTACAAACAACCTTATGTACTTTACAAATACATGGTGGATAAAGAAAGCTCAAGAAATCCAATCATGTGCTGATAGAAAAGACATGCACAATGTCTACAACTCCATAAAGACCATATGTGGCCCTAGGAGCTGCTCAATCACACCTCTAAAAGTGGTGGATGGATTGATGGTCTTAAAAGATCAAAAAAAGGTTTTGGCACGGTGGACTGAACATTTTGAAGCACTTCTCAACCAGTACTCCCCAACTGATCTCCATCCTGGAGGAGCTGCCTAATTGGCCACCCATTCAAGTCATTGACCACCCACCAACGTTTCAAGAGGTGTTGGCAGCTATCAACTCCATGAAAAATAACAAGTCCCCTGGCAGATGACAGTATCTCAGCAGAGCTTCTCACACTTATGTGCCAGGATAATTCACCAATAGACCCTGCAGGTCTGGGACCAGGAGAATATCCCTCAACAATGGAGGGATTGTCACTCTTTACAAAAACAAGGGTGACACATCCATCTGTGTCAACAGTCGTGGCATTTCACTGCTAGCTGTTGCAAGGTCCTGGCAAAAGTCATGCTATGCAGGCTGGTGGAGAACCTAACAGAACATCTGTTGCCAGAGTTATAGTGTGGTTACGAGAAGAACCGGAGACACTGTGGACATCATTTTCACAATAAGACAGCTACAAGAAAAGTGTTATGAACATCATCAGGACCTTTTCATGGCATTTTTGTTCTCTCCAAAGCTTTCTACACTGAATCAATTGCTACTCTGGGACTTCCTGATCAAATTTGGCTGCCCTGGAAAATTTGTGAACATCCTGTCACAGTTCCATGACAGGATGGTGGCTCATGTGAACCTAGGGGGACAGAAATTGGTTGCTTTTAATATACACACTGGAGTAAGACAAGGGTGTGTGTTGGCACTGGTGCTTTTCAACATCCTCCTATGTGTCACGAAGCTTCTTCATGACCAGCTGAAAAACATTAGTGGAATCACTATAGACTTCAGACTAGATGGAAACCTTTTTAATGGTTCCGAAGGCTCCATTTGAATATGGCTCCGAAGGCTCCCGGGCTCCGGGCCCGAAGGCTCTGGGCAGCCACTAAGGCCTCAGCAGTGCAGGCCCTTGAGTTGCAGTATGCTGCTGATTGCCTGTTCCCAGAGGAACTGCAAACCATCCTTACCATGGCCGTGAAGGCCTACAGCAGACTGGGCTTGTCAGTCAACATTACCAAGACTGCGGTGATAGGCCAATGAAGGTCCAGTCCCCCACCCACTATGCCCGTCTTCACCACGAAATCCACAACAGGATAAAACAAGCCTCTGCAGCTTTCAGCAAATGCCAACAAAAGGTCTTTCAAAACAAGCATCTTCATCTGCACACCAAAGTTTCCATCTATAAAGCCATCTGTATAACTACTGTCCTATATACCTGTGAAGCCTGGAACACATACAGCACTACCTAATTATGCTAGAATGCATCATATAAGATGCCTACAGCGAATCTTGGGGGTCACGTGCTGTGATCGTGTACCACATTCCGAAGTGCTTGGGAGGACAAACTGCAAGAGCATGGAGGCCACGGTCACTGAACACCAACTGAGCTGGCTTGGGCATGTTATTAGGTTGCCTCCAGATCACCTGCAAGGGCAAGTTCTGTATGGACAACTTCTTCTGGGCCAGTGGTCCACCGGGGGTCAGAATAAATGGTACAAAGACCAGCTAAAAAATCACTGAGGAAATGTCAAATCGACCCCTCACGACTGGAAGAAGCTGCTGTTTATTGTTCCATCTGGCAGCAGCTCTGCCACACAGGATTAGAGCAGATTGAGTCAAAGAGAAACATGAATAAACATAACCCACTAACCCAGACTTCACATGTCCAACATGCAATAAAATTTGTAGGTCATGGATTGGACTCTATAGCCATCAGAGAGCACAGCATTAATCAGGAGGAATGTCATCATCGGACACAATGGACTACCATAAGTAAGTATGTGTGTGTGAGAAGAATTTTAGCATTTGTTTGCTAATTCTCCAACGCATGGCTGGTGTTTTGGAGTTTTGGCCTGCCGTGAGAGGATTCTGTAGCTTAGGCGTTCAAGATCACGTGACCGTCCTGCTCTTGTCGACTTCCTCAGCGCGTTTAACAGTGGATGTTGTCCCAGAGCAGCGGTACAGAAATATATAAACTCAGGATATAGATGTTAAATGTATGAATTTATCCCTAATGAGCAGCCAGAGGCGACGGTGGTGAGGAAAAACTCCCTGAGATGATACGAGGAAGAAACCTTGAGAGGAACCAGACTCAGAAGGAACCCGTCCTCATCTGGGTAACAATGAATAGTGCGATTATAAATAAATACACCCGTCTATAAATGTGCTAATACTATATGCTCAAATAGTGCAGTTGTGTACACAGGGAAATTCATTACAGTTTCTATATTAAGTCTGTTTTGTTGAACTTCTCCACTGTTCACTGATGGAGACTCGAGTGTAAAATGGTTTGTGGCAATTGCAGTCCTAAATCCATCATAGCAAAACTGTTCATATGAATTGGGTCCAAAGCCATCTTTATGGTTTTTAAGTGGAACCATCCTCAGTAATCTCACTGATCTTTAGGCTGCACCATGTGGGGACGTCCTCAGCAGCAGCATGTGACTCCAACTGATGAGAACAACAAACAGAAGTAGGTCATCAGGATGGATCCGGCAGGTCCGGAGAGCAGAAGGGGTCAGGGTCACTGGCATCTCAGGAGTATCGTGTAGCTTGACAGAAAGAGAGAGAGAGATTATTTGGTATGCTTATTGTCCTGTAATGGTTAAGGACAATGTACTTTGTATGAGTGCAAGCAGGGACACCAGCAAGACTAGTTATACCCCCATAAGTAAAAGGGAGAGCCAGAAGGTAACATGGAGGACTCCCTGGGACGGAAAGCGGCCAGCCACTCCATGAACAAACCGGGATTACAGGTTTACACACAGTTAGCTAGCATGCTCAGCTCTTAGCGAGCCGATACGAGCCTGTACAAAGAAGCAGAGTTGCTTCAGAGTCGACAAGGGTGTAAACAGTAACGGAGCACAGATACGCATGATTTCTTTAAGTAGAACACATTCCTGGAACAAGATCCGACATCGTTTAACCAATCACTGCGCTCTACTGTCATCAGTGTGCACCTCTGACTCCTCCCACTCCCCGGCCAGATCAAATACAGCTCATCCCGGTGCACTGTTTGTTTCCAGACAAATAAAAAAGTAAAGACTTGGTGGTTATGACAGAACAACAAAAAAAAGAAAAGTATAGGAGTGAAGAAGCAAAATTAAACCATAAAGAGAGGGAAACAGGAAGTGTGCAAGTTTGGAAACAGGAAGTTAACACAAGTACAGACTTAGGAAGGGAAGGAGGAAAGGAAGGAGGGGCAGAAAGAAGTAGGTGATGGAAAAGGGGAAATAAGCAAAAAGGGGGTAGAGTAAGGATGCAAGGGGAAAATGAAATGGAGGAAAGGAGTAAGGAAATGAAAGGGGGGAACAGACACTGGGGAAGGATGTATAGAAGAAAAGAAAACGGGGAAGGGAAGACAGGGAAAAAAGTATGGATGAAAAGATGGGAAGGTAAGTAGGGATGAGGTGAAGTCGGGAAGGAAATATAGAGGGAAAGAGGGGGAATGTAGGAAATGGAAAAGAGGAAAGAAAGGAATTAAGGAAAAGGATGGAGGGAAAAGAAAAGAATTGAGGAATGGATGAAGGGGGAAAAGGAGGTCTGGATGGGAAGGAAGGAAATGAAATTAAGAGATGGGATGATTGAGGAAGAGAGAAAGGAAAGTAATGGAAAAATGAGTAGCAAAGAAAAGAGAGAGAGAAGGGAAAAGGAGGATGGAAATAGAGGGGATGGGGAAAATAGGTCAAGGTGAGAGAGGAAGTAGAGAAAGGGCAAATAGGCTCGGGGTGAAGAAGAGAAGATGAACAGAGTAGAGAGGGAGAACTGGCAGAAAGCATGTGTGTCTCTGGAGAGGATTTGTTGGGCACACTGATGAGTGATGTTAATGAGGAACGTGTTCTACACGTGGAACCGGCGCTCTCTAACAGAAACGTGTTGAACGTCACTCAACTGACCAGCTCACGTCTCTAACTTCTCTTCTTCTTTTTTCTTTTGTCTTTCAGACGCTACCCGACTTGAAGGCAGACAACCAGAGGCTAAAGGACGAGAACGGCGCTCTGATCCGAGTCATTAGTAAACTTTCTAAGTAGAGCAGTGCCCCCTGTGTTCAGTGTGGGGTATTACAGGCTGAGAGCCGTGTTACAGCAAACACACAACAAAACACATCCATCCTCCTCTATCTCTCTATCACTCGCTCACTCTACTTGTCCTCTAATGGCTCACTTCTTTTCTTGATGTTTGGTCTGGCTGCTGCAGTACACTCACTCACTCGCGCACACACACACACTCACTCGCGCACACACACACACACACGTCGGCAGTTTACAGGGCAGAGAGAAGGCTTTAACCCACACGCCTTCGTTTGTACAGAAAAAAAGGAAATAAAGAAAAACAGTTTATTGGTGCCACAAATTTTCCTTTATTTTCCTTCTCCTTCCTGCACACTGAGTGTATCTCTCTCGCCCACCTTCTCCCTCTCTCACTTTTTCCCTCTTTTATCCTCCCTTTCATGTAGAAGCCCCGCCCCATTTGTTCTCCCTCTGTGGTACTGCTTCTCAGCAGCGGATTTCCCAGGATTCAGCAGTGTTGGTGCACGAAACCTGAACCCCCGCCAACCCTCCTCTCTCACACACACACACACACACACACTCACACACACTCACACACACACACTCACACTCACACACACACTCTCCTCTGTGTGAGTTCTGGTGGAATGTTGAGCTTTCACTGAATGTGCAATACGCCTCCTTTATAAACAACGCTTGAACTGGCAGCAGGAAGAAAAGTTCACTTCTTTCTCTCCTTCCTTTGTTCCCTTCGATTCAGTGCTTGTCCCTCCCCCTTTTTTCGTTCTTCCACTTTCTTCTCAGTTCTCTGCTCTTAATCTTTCCCTCTTCATTCTTTTTTCCCCTCTGTACATTATTTTTAAAATCCCAAGTTTTATTTTTTTTGTTCTGTTTTTCTCCTCCCTCCTTCCTCCTTTCTTCCATCTTCCTCACCACACTTCCTTTTTCCTCCTTCCTCCTTTACTTTTATTCCTCCTCTCTCCATCCTCTTCCTCCTCTCTCCATCCTCCTCCTCTCTCCATCCTCTCATCCTCTTCCTCCTCCTCTCTCCATCCTCTCATCCTCTTCCTCCTCCTCTCTCCATCCTCTTCCTCCTCCTCTCTTCCTCCTCTCATCCTCTTCCTCCTCCTCTCTCCATCCTCTTCCTCCTCCTCTCTCCATCCTCTTCCTCCTCCTCTCTCCATCCTCTTCCTCCTCCTCTCTCCATCCTCTTCCTCCTCTCTACATCCCCCAGGCCGTCAGTAGTGTGTGTAGTGTTTAGGCGGCGGTGTTTAATTAATCCTCACGGTGTTTTTAGCAGGTACTGAGTGAAGCTGTATATATACCTGTACGTATCGTATTTGAGACGAGCACATGGCATGCGTTGATGCTTTTCTCCGTCGGTTACTGTTCGAACATCGCGGCTCCAGCGGACGAAAGTGTGTTTTAAATATTTTGTTGTTTTTCTTTTGTTTTTTTTATTTTATAGTGCTGTTGAATAACGGTAGTGCCGCCGCCCCTCGTATGGTATAAGGGGAGGGGCTCCAGTGCATCCTTTTTTCAGTTTTAAGAGAAATAAATATTCACCGTAATTGTGACATAAGAATAATATAATACGACTTCACTACTTTTCACACGCGTTGAGTGCTCTTCTGTATTTTATTTTGTTTTCCTCCTCCTCCTCAGTGCTGTTAGTATTAGCCGAGGTGTCGTCACTAAAAAATTAAAGCCTAGATACCGCTAACCCCAGTCCTTCCTTTATTCTTCTTCTTTTTTTTTTTTTTTTTTTTTTTTACATTTTAAATAAAAACATCTACATGCACTGTCCACGCCATGGCTGGAGTCTCGTGTCCATTATTTTTTATCGAGAGTCAGAGCGAATCAGAGATTTTATGCATTTCAGTGGCCTTTTAAAATGAAAATGCTGTAGTTTAAAGAGAAGAGCGGGGAAAAGACTGTTGGACTCTCCTCTTTGGTTTAGGTTTTTAATTTTTTTTTTTTTTTTTAAATGTTTATTTTTCCTCCTTTTTTTATTTTAAATATCCCATCATTGTATAATAGATGTGTGGCTTCCTACATGCGAGCTGTGCTGTGACTACCAACCACTGAGAGTTCAAATAAAGTTGTACATTGTAAAAACTCCTCTCAGTCTCCTGCCTGGATTTATTTATTATTTACTTCATTTATTTATTTATTTTACATTTATTCAGCAGATTTTATTCCAACTGTACACAATCTTTTTTTTTTTTTCTTTTTATAAAACAGGCAAAATATATAATTATAGGTATGTACTTTTTAAAAATTTCTTAACATATTTTGAAATATATTGCTACTTTATTGTTTGTTAATATTGTACTTTATTATTTTTGTTCTGAATTTATACATTTTAAATTGGGTTTTTAAAAAAAGTTATTTTTAGTTATTGTTTTCCAATTTCTTTTTTTTTTTTAATCTATTCTATTTGCAAATTAATTTGATTTATCTTTGTGTTTACCATTTTATTTCTTGTTTATATACTTATTTACTTTTTCTGTTCCGTTTCATTGAGTTTTGCTTCTTTTTATTTACATATATTAGTTTTATTTTTATCATCTATTTTATATTTTATCTAGCACTCCAATTTGTTTTAGTTTTCTGGGTTTATCTTTTATTTATTATTAGTAGTAGATTATTATTATTGGCTGTTTTTGGTTTGTTTAATGTTTTATATTTAAGTATTTTATTCAATGCTTAACACTTTTACTGCATTTATTATATGTATATACTGTATAAAACACTGGACGTTATGGTGTACACCTCAACACTTACACGTGTGGTTTTCCATTTGTATGAATGTTAAAACTTTAAAGAATGAAGTTTAAATTCACTCCGTGGTCTTTTAAAGACACAGACGTTCCTCGGAGACGGAAGGAGAAACAGTGAAGGAGGGTTTAAGCTGCACTGAGGAGCTTCACAGAGAAAGGTGGGAAGTTGAGCGAGAAAAAGAAATGTCAAAATGTGGTCAGATTTCAGCTTGATGTGAATTGTTTTGTTTGTGTAAGTTTTCAGATCAACGGTAGAGCAGACACATGAACATGATGGATAAAATAATGCTAAATAAAGAGATTAAGTGATTAAATCGTGTGTAGCTGAACACGGAGATGTTATTTATGGGGTGGCCATCTTGGATCTCTGCCCCGTTAGGCCACACCCCCATTGGTTTAAATTGATATGTAATAAAGTCGGAACACCTAATGCAGTTATCCAATCAGCCAATCATGTGTCAGCGGCACAATGCATAAACTCATGCAGATTCAGGTGAAGAGCTTCAGTTCATGTTCACATCAAACATCAGAATGAGGAAAAAGTCTTGATGTCTGCGAATTTTAACTGGGGCGTGGCTGTTCGTACCCGATGTGCTTTGAGTGTGGAAAATTGTCTTTATTGTTGAACCTTTTGATCTTTTGTTCATAATCATACTCTGCTCTTATGGATATCAAACATTTGCAAGCACAACATGTTTTTTTTTTTTTTTTAAACTATAAATAAAGATAAAATAAGATAAATATAGGTGTGCAACAATTATTGGAGTGCAAGAATGAATTCATCTGAGAAATATATTTGAAGTATACTCCCATTGATATTTTAAAAAAAATTTTAGTACACCTGGGTGACCAGGAACAGGAAGTTCAAGCATGACTTCCTGTTTCACAGGGGTATAAATATGAGGTAACACACGGGCCAAATTCCCTTAGTCATTCATAACAATGGGTAAGAGCGAGGAATATAGCTGTGATGTGCGGCAAAAGGTTGTTGAGCTTCACACGATGGGGCGTGTCTATAAGAAAATAGCACAAGCATTGAAAACGCCCATTTCACCATCAGGGCAATAATTAAGAAGTTCCAGTCCACTGGAAATGTTATGAATCGACCTGGAACTGGACGTGTGTCTATATCGTCAACGCACTGTGAAGAGGACGGTTCGAGTGGATAAAACATCTCCAAGGATCACAGCTGGAGAACTGCAGGAGTTAAGGTCACAAAATCAAGGTCCTGCCATGACCATCCCAGTCCCCTGACCTTTTTTTTATATACACGAATATTGAATTTCTGTTACGTTTTATCTAACACGGGACATTTTTTTCCTTATTCTTTTTTTTTTTTTTGGTCTCAGATGATGCAGTACGTCTATGGTGAACGGAAACGTTGCTGTGAATGTTTATATTTATATAAAGCCACAAATAGTGCAGAAAATTCCACACAGACAAAATAATCGCATATCCGTGCATAAATAATAACAATCTCAGAATTTATACATAACGTAAATGTCTCTAAAATATTTGTCCCCGTAAATCTAATGTAACATGGAACAGACTGTAAGTGGTTTAGTGTGTGTGTGTGTGTGTGTGTGTGTGTGTGTAGTTTTGGCTGGCTGTGTGTGTGTGCGTGTGTGTGCGTGTGTGCGTGTGTGCCTGCCTGCCTGCCAAGCCCATTTATCAACAATCTTCTGCTCTGATTGTACTGCTCATGCAGGCCAAGCTCGTCTCGTGGTCCGAGGCTGTAAATCTCAGACTGTCTTGCAACAGAATTTGCTTCTTTTTTTTCTTTTCTTCTTTTTTTCTCTCCTTCTTTTCCATTTTCCTCTTTTTTTCCTTCTTCTCATTTATAAATAAAAGCATTCCTCCAGCTCTCTAACTCCGAAATCCCACCCGACGACAATGTGCAGAATATCGGCTGGACCTCGGCCCAGATTTCAGGGAGGAAAACTCGCAGAAGTGAACGGATTTAATTACTCTGATTCGGGTCGTGTTTGTGGAAGCGAGGAGGATAAACCCTCGGAGTCGGCTCTCAGACTTCCTCAGGAATGTGGGATTTTTCGGCTGTGTCGTATTAAACGGTACAAACACCGTACCACGAGTCACTTTCTGTTAGGATCAGCGCACACTGGAGCTGATTCAGAGTTAAACACCTGCTGAGTGTTTATCTAATAAACCCATAAACACCTGCAGGAGGTTTGGATCGGAATCTTTTCCAGCACAAATCTCTCCTCTTTCATCTCAAAATACTTCAATACCTGTTCTGTAAATCAGTCAAATGTGTCTCTGCGTCTGTTAGACGTGAAAACATCTCATTAAGATGAATATTAATACCCACAATCCACTGCAGTACAAACATACACTAATACACTGACGCGCACTATACACCAATTAATATTCTTTTTGTTTACGCAGTAAACAGTGTTGTGGATATCACGTGTCGGATACGTGACTAATACAGTTTAAGGAATTGTGTATTTATTCAGTGTTTGTGACTTCAGTTCGATGTTGAGGTGTTCGGGTCGGGGTTCAGTTCGATGTTGAGGTGTTCGGGTCGGGGTTCAGTTCGATGTTGAGGTGTGTGGGTCGGGGTTCAGTTTGATGTTGAGGTGTTCGGGTCGGGGTTCAGTTCGATGTTGAGGTGTTCGGGTCGGGGTTCAGTTTGATGTTGAGGTGTTCGGGTCGGGGTTCAGTTCGATGTTGAGGTGTTCGGGTCGGGGTTCAGTTTGATGTTGAGGTGTGTGGGTCGGGGTTCAGTTCGATGTTGAGGTGTGTGGGTCGGGGTTCAGTTTGATGTTGAGGTGTTCGGGTCGGGGTTCAGTTCGATGTTGAGGTGTGTGGGTCGGGGTTCAGTTAGATGTTGAGGTGTGTGGGTCGGGGTTCAGTTCGATGTTGAGGTGTGTGGGTCGGGGTTCAGTTAGATGTTGAGGTGTGTGGGTCGGGGTTCAGTTTGATGTTGAGGTGTTCGGGTCGGGGTTCAGTTCGATGTTGAGGTGTGTGGGTCGGGGTTCAGTTTGATGTTGAGGTGTGTGGGTCGGGGTTCAGTTTGATGTTGAGGTGTTCGGGTCGGGGTTCAGTTTGATGTTGAGGTGTGTGGGTCGGGGTTCAGTTCGATGTTGAGGTGTGTGGGTCGGGGTTCAGTTCGATGTTGAGGTGTTCGGGTCGGGGTTCAGTTCGATGTTGAGGTGTTCGGGTCGGGGTTCAGTTCGATGTTGAGGTGTGTGGGTCGGGGTTCAGTTAGATGTTGAGGTGTGTGGGTCGGGGTTCAGTTTGATGTTGAGGTGTTCGGGTCGGGGTTCAGTTCGATGTTGAGGTGTGTGGGTCGGGGTTCAGTTTGATGTTGAGGTGTTCGGGTCGGGGTTCAGTTTGATGTTGAGGTGTGTGGGTCGGGGTTCAGTTTGATGTTGAGGTGTGTGGGTCGGGGTTCAGTTAGATGTTGAGGTGTGTGGGTCGGGGTTCAGTTTGATGTTGAGGTGTGTGGGTCGGGGTTCAGTTAGATGTTGAGGTGTGTGGGTCGGGGTTCAGTTTGATGTTGAGGTGTTCGGGTCGGGGTTCAGTTTGATGTTGAGGTGTTCGGGTCGGGGTTCAGTTTGATGTTGAGGTGTTCGGGTCGGGGTTCAGTTTGATGTTGAGGTGTTCGGGTCGGGGTTCAGTTTGATGTTGAGGTGTGTGGGTCGGGGTTCAGTTAGATGTTGAGGTGTGTGGGTCGGGGTTCAGTTTGATGTTGAGGTGTTCGGGTCGGGGTTCAGTTTGATGTTGAGGTGTTCGGGTCGGGGTTCAGTTCGATGTTGAGGTGTTCGGGTCGGGGTTCAGTTTGATGTTGAGGTGTTCGGGTCGGGGTTCAGTTCGATGTTGAGGTGTTCGGGTCGGGGTTCAGTTTGATGTTGAGGTGTGTGGGTCGGGGTTCAGTTCGATGTTGAGGTGTGTGGGTCGGGGTTCAGTTTGATGTTGAGGTGTGTGGGTCGGGGTTCAGTTTGATGTTGAGGTGTGTGGGTCGGGGTTCAGTTTGATGTTGAGGTGTTCGGGTCGGGGTTCAGTTTGATGTTGAGGTGTGTGGGTCGGGGTTCAGTTCGATGTTGAGGTGTGTGGGTCGGGGTTCAGTTCGATGTTGAGGTGTTCGGGTCGGGGTTCAGTTCGATGTTGAGGTGTTCGGGTCGGGGTTCAGTTCGATGTTGAGGTGTGTGGGTCGGGGTTCAGTTAGATGTTGAGGTGTGTGGGTCGGGGTTCAGTTTGATGTTGAGGTGTTCGGGTCGGGGTTCAGTTCGATGTTGAGGTGTGTGGGTCGGGGTTCAGTTTGATGTTGAGGTGTTCGGGTCGGGGTTCAGTTTGATGTTGAGGTGTGTGGGTCGGGGTTCAGTTTGATGTTGAGGTGTGTGGGTCGGGGTTCAGTTAGATGTTGAGGTGTGTGGGTCGGGGTTCAGTTTGATGTTGAGGTGTGTGGGTCGGGGTTCAGTTAGATGTTGAGGTGTGTGGGTCGGGGTTCAGTTTGATGTTGAGGTGTTCGGGTCGGGGTTCAGTTTGATGTTGAGGTGTTCGGGTCGGGGTTCAGTTCGATGTTGAGGTGTTCGGGTCGGGGTTCAGTTTGATGTTGAGGTGTGTGGGTCGGGGTTCAGTTCGATGTTGAGGTGTGTGGGTCGGGGTTCAGTTTGATGTTGAGGTGTGTGGGTCGGGGTTCAGTTTGATGTTGAGGTGTGTGGGTCGGGGTTCAGTTTGATGTTGAGGTGTTCGGGTCGGGGTTCAGTTTGATGTTGAGGTGTGTGGGTCGGGGTTCAGTTCGATGTTGAGGTGTGTGGGTCGGGGTTCAGTTCGATGTTGAGGTGTTCGGGTCGGGGTTCAGTTCGATGTTGAGGTGTTCGGGTCGGGGTTCAGTTCGATGTTGAGGTGTGTGGGTCGGGGTTCAGTTAGATGTTGAGGTGTGTGGGTCGGGGTTCAGTTTGATGTTGAGGTGTTCGGGTCGGGGTTCAGTTCGATGTTGAGGTGTGTGGGTCGGGGTTCAGTTTGATGTTGAGGTGTTCGGGTCGGGGTTCAGTTTGATGTTGAGGTGTGTGGGTCGGGGTTCAGTTTGATGTTGAGGTGTGTGGGTCGGGGTTCAGTTAGATGTTGAGGTGTGTGGGTCGGGGTTCAGTTAGATGTTGAGGTGTGTGGGTCGGGGTTCAGTTTGATGTTGAGGTGTTCGGGTCGGGGTTCAGTTTGATGTTGAGGTGTTCGGGTCGGGGTTCAGTTTGATGTTGAGGTGTTCGGGTCGGGGTTCAGTTTGATGTTGAGGTGTTCGGGTCGGGGTTCAGTTTGATGTTGAGGTGTGTGGGTCGGGGTTCAGTTAGATGTTGAGGTGTGTGGGTCGGGGTTCAGTTTGATGTTGAGGTGTTCGGGTCGGGGTTCAGTTTGATGTTGAGGTGTTCGGGTCGGGGTTCAGTTCGATGTTGAGGTGTTCGGGTCGGGGTTCAGTTTGATGTTGAGGTGTTCGGGTCGGGGTTCAGTTCGATGTTGAGGTGTTCGGGTCGGGGTTCAGTTTGATGTTGAGGTGTGTGGGTCGGGGTTCAGTTCGATGTTGAGGTGTGTGGGTCGGGGTTCAGTTTGATGTTGAGGTGTTCGGGTCGGGGTTCAGTTTGATGTTGAGGTGTTCGGGTCGGGGTTCAGTTTGATGTTGAGGTGTGTGGGTCGGGGTTCAGTTCGATGTTGAGGTGTGTGGGTCGGGGTTCAGTTTGATGTTGAGGTGTTCGGGTCGGGGTTCAGTTTGATGTTGAGGTGTGTGGGTCGGGGTTCAGTTCGATGTTGAGGTGTGTGGGTCGGGGTTCAGTTCGATGTTGAGGTGTTCGGGTCGGGGTTCAGTTCGATGTTGAGGTGTTCGGGTCGGGGTTCAGTTCGATGTTGAGGTGTGTGGGTCGGGGTTCAGTTAGATGTTGAGGTGTGTGGGTCGGGGTTCAGTTTGATGTTGAGGTGTTCGGGTCGGGGTTCAGTTCGATGTTGAGGTGTGTGGGTCGGGGTTCAGTTTGATGTTGAGGTGTTCGGGTCGGGGTTCAGTTTGATGTTGAGGTGTGTGGGTCGGGGTTCAGTTTGATGTTGAGGTGTGTGGGTCGGGGTTCAGTTAGATGTTGAGGTGTGTGGGTCGGGGTTCAGTTTGATGTTGAGGTGTGTGGGTCGGGGTTCAGTTAGATGTTGAGGTGTGTGGGTCGGGGTTCAGTTTGATGTTGAGGTGTTCGGGTCGGGGTTCAGTTTGATGTTGAGGTGTTCGGGTCGGGGTTCAGTTTGATGTTGAGGTGTTCGGGTCGGGGTTCAGTTTGATGTTGAGGTGTTCGGGTCGGGGTTCAGTTTGATGTTGAGGTGTGTGGGTCGGGGTTCAGTTAGATGTTGAGGTGTGTGGGTCGGGGTTCAGTTTGATGTTGAGGTGTGTGGGTCAGTGTTCGGTTTATAATTCTTTACATTAGTGGTTGTGTCTTGGTTGGTTTTGTGTTCTAATGTTTGAATAAGCGTTTGGATCTTTGCACTAGTGTATGGGGGTTGGGGTCAGTGTTCAAGTGGTGTTCAGTGTTTGGGGGGACTAAACCAAACACTGATCAAAATATTTATGGAATTTGGCAGATTCCCGTATCCAGAGCGATTTACAGAAGTGAAAGAGCGTTATACTTTTACATTTTTACAACTGAGTGGTTAAGTCTTGCTGAAGGACCCAGCAGTGGTAGCTTAGCAGTGAATTCACGACTTTCTGATCAGTAGGGCAATGCCTTAACTAGTGAGCAAACACATGAAATTAGCCAAACCCCGAACAAACCCCGAACAAACCTCGAACAAACCTCGAATAAACCTCGAACAAACCCCGAACAAACCTCGAACAAACCCCGAACAAACCTCAAACAAACCTCGAACAAACCCCGAACAAACCCCGAACAAACCCCGAACAAACCCCGAACAAACCCCGAACAAACCTCAAACAAACCTCGAACAAACCCCGAACAAACCCCGAACAAACCCCGAACAAACCCCGAACAAACCCCGAACAAACCCCGAACAAACCTCGAACAAACCTCAAACAAACCCCAAACAAACCTCAAACAAACCCAAACCAAACAGTGATGAACTCGGGGAGAAATAAAATAAATGTGAAAAGAAAGTAGTGAAAATAGTCATCAGTCTTTAAAGCCTCAGCTCCCTCACTCTTCCTCTCAGATAACATGATCATTTTAGATTATTTCGAGTTGTGTTTATTTTTCCAGAGACTTGGGCTGAGGGCTGGAATGTGATTTAACAGGAAGCTAACAACGCTAATCAGCATTCTTCAGTCAAATTAAACACAGCTCACCGTAACAAGACTGGACAAGCCCAACAATTTACTGTCATACATCCAGCGTAGTTATACTGCTGCTATTTAAGGAACTCTGACAGAACTGTGGACTTTGGTTCCTTTTGCCATTCTGGATCTTTTTTTAATGTTGAATTATCTGGATAAATAATGAAGGGTGTGGCGACAAACACCAACGTAATCATATTCAATAGTGTCAATTATTAAAGTTACATTTTAAGTGAGAACTGTGACTTAGTGTAGTAAAATCCATGTAAACCAAATTACTGCTCTACATTCGTCTCACACTGGCTTCTGAACTGTCCAATCAACAGACTGCTTAACAGGAAGAACTAGCCAATCCCAGCACAGGAGGATCAGAGTTTGGATCGGAGTTTGAAGTTTGGATCAGAGTTTGAAGTTTGGATCAGAGTTTGGATCAGAGTTTGGATCAGAGTTTGAAGTTTGGATCAGAGTTTGGATCAGAGTTTGAAGTTTGGATCAGTGTTTGGATCAGTGTTTGAAGTTTGGATCAGAGTTTGAAGTTTGGATCAGAGTTTGGATCAGAGTTTGGATCAGAGTTTGAAGTTTGGATCAGAGTTTGGATCAGAGTTTGGATCAGAGTTTGGATCAGAGTTTGGATCAGAGTTTGAAGTTTGGATCAGAGTTTGGATCAGAGTTTGAAGTTTGGATCAGTGTTTGGATCAGTGTTTGAAGTTTGGATCAGTGTTTGGATCAGTGTTTGAAGTTTGGATCAGTGTTTGAAGTTTGGATCAGAGTTTGGATCAGAGTTTGGATCAGAGTTTGAAGTTTGGATCAGAGTTTGGATCAGAGTTTGGATCAGAGTTTGAAGTTTGGATCAGTGTTTGGATCAGTGTTTGAAGTTTGGATCAGAGTTTGGATCAGAGTTTGAAGTTTGGATCAGAGTTTGAAGTTTGGATCAGAGTTTGGATCAGAGTTTGAAGTTTGGATCAGTGTTTGAAGTTTGGATCAGAGTTTGAAGTTTGGATCAGAGTTTGGATCAGTGTTTGGATCAGTGTTTGAAGTTTGGATCAGAGTTTGAAGTTTGGATCAGAGTTTGGATCAGAGTTTGGATCAGAGTTTGAAGTTTGGATCGGTGTTTGGATCAGAGTTTGAAGTTTGGATCAGAGTTTGGATCAGAGTTTGGATCAGAGTTTGAAGTTTGGATCGGTGTTTGGATCAGAGTTTGGATCAGAGTTTGGATCAGTGTTTGGATCAGAGTTTGGATCAGTGTTTGGATCAGAGTTTGGATCAGAGTTTGGATCAGAGTTTGAAGTTTGGATCAGTGTTTGGATCAGTGTTTGAAGTTTGGATCAGTGTTTGGATCAGAGTTTGGATCAGAGTTTGGATCAGAGTTTGGATCAGAGTTTGAAGTTTGGATCAGAGTTTGAAGTTTGGATCAAATAACAAAGTGACTGAGCCGTTACTATAGAAACGATAGAGTTAGAACAAGCACACCAGTATAAACCTGTGATGTGCAGCTGCACTACTGTCAGAGCTGCTGTTATAGAAAACTAATCAGCACCTCCTGACCAATCAGAATCCAGCAGTGCCGTGGTGCACGCCGTTATAGATATGATGAAATCAGTAGCAATACTGTTGACAGAAATAATGATTGGTTTTAAATGAACCTGTCGATGCGTGTCTGAGCTGTAATACTGAGAGGGAGTTTAAACTCTGAACCAGTCTGACCGCTTCAGCCTGAGCGCCGTGCCTCGAGGGTGATATGGAGGAACGCTAAATTTACTTCCAAGTGAGGGAGGGAGGAACCCGGCGCTTATCTGTTCCTTCACAGGACACACTGCAGGAATGCTAAGTGGGACGGAGTTGAAAAGGGAGCGAGCGTTTACGAGCCCCGGAGAGCCTCTCGGATTCCCAACGTTCCGCACAAAAATGCCAAAAATGCACAATCATGACCTCTGGCTTCAGATTTGAGGCTATTTATAGAACCCGGTCCTTTACGCTCCACCTTTCAATCATTCTCAGAATGCTAAGTCTCTCAACATCCTGCTGCTTCATCTCCGAGCCTTTTCAGGCAAACGGTTTGAATCTGTTTTTGGGAAACAAAACAAAACAAAAACTCTCGGCTCCACGTTTTCCTGAGAGAACCGGCCGTACGGTGCTGGGTGAAGTGGAAACAGCCGGCTTCCTGAAACACACACACACACACACACACACACACACACACACACACACACACCCAGAGACAATAAGCAGTGCAGCAGTGCTCATTATCTCAGCATGAACAGAGCCTGCAATCATCCAACGCAGCGAGCAATGATTACCCAATTCACCTCCATTTGCTCGTTACACACAAAATAGCCACGCTTTCCTACTAACCTCAACGACGTTCAGGAAGGAACCCTGCAAAACAGACGCCTAGATCC
>NC_030434.2:26208181-26210681 GCF_001660625.3 Ictalurus punctatus
TATTTGAGCACTTGATGTCCTCTATAATCCACCAGTTCCCCCAGAAGTTCCCTCAGTAGGTGTTCTGCCTGTTTGTGTCCTTCTTGGATAAAAAAGAAAAAAAAAGAAAGAAGCAATCCCATAATCCCCTTCATCAGATGAGAGTTCTAAGAAACCATGAAAACATCACAGGAGATGTACCGTCTATTTATCACGCTCGCGTTCCTTCAGCTTGCCAGCTCCGTTTTGTCCACAGTCAGTGCCGTTCATCACGTAGCCGCGAAGCTGACGTGGAAAAACAGCCTGAAACCCAGCGTCCAAACCACAACATCGTAATTCACCCACTCATTCCTCTTTACATAACACGCTCCAGAAATCCACCAAAAAGTACTCGCAAACGCGCCGTGAACGCCGTGGAGACTCCGAGGAGCTACTTCACGTCCGCGTGAAATCACCTCTTACTGTAGCGTCGTCGGCTGCTAGCTGTGCAGACGACTCGGTTTTGTTGTGGTTTTCCCAACAAACGTGGTCTCCTGTTAGCGGCATTAAACTAACGAGCAATTCGTTTTTCAGGAACAGGAACCTGGTGGGATTTTAGTTCCATAGTTCCAGAATCATTTTAGTTCCTGCTCAAGAGAGATGGTATGTCTTTATTGACCAGGAAGTACCGAGAGCTGAGAGTACTGTACTGAAACGGGTCACGACGACCTTAACGATTCAAGATCTGAACCTTCTCCGCACGTTCTGTATCACTGTGGTGTTACAGCGCTCGGGATTAGTTAGCGTCACTTCTTCTGTTTAGCATAATTGTCATAAAGGCTGTCAATCAAGCAGGCTTGTTAGAATGTTAGGCCATGCCCATTAGGACAGTCGCAGAAGGCTGGGTGTGATTGGTGAATTCGGCTGGTGATTGTTACGTGTGAGGGTGTTCCTGGATTACTTTCCTATAACAGGACATTGCAGTGCTGTTGACGTGTGTACTAGTTTGAGTTGTGTTTCCATGTTCCAAACATGGAGACAGTGCCTTAGGGGCTTTTTTTTTTTTTTAGAGTAAATTCCAGATGTTAGTACGTGTTTCAGATGACTGGCTCACTTCTTTTACAGGGAACCGACACATTTGCTCTAATCAGTGAAACCAGATGACAGACTGGTGTTTGCTTGGTCTGTCATTACTGTTGGAATGGGATATGGCCTATAGGGCAGGTTAGTTGTTTTGCAATATCAGGCTGTGAACCTACGGTGTATTTTCTGCTACAAGATTTTTTATGGTCCCTGTTTCTGTTATAGATGTTATTGGTTAAGACTTTTCAGATAATTAGGCTTTGGGGCAGGCTATATCAAAGAGTCATGAAATTCCAGGGTTATGAAGTTTTTAAGCCTGGATCCTATAGGGCACAGCCAGTTTCTCTTTGCAAAGTTTCCATCCCATGTAAAGGGCTGTTCTAATGTGCTTTTTACATCTTCACTCTGTCGGGCAATTTCTATGATAAAGTTATAAAATGCTCAAGTTTTAAGTTGTTCAAGCATTGTGGAGCTTTAGTTCTGTATGCCTGTGAGGCTGTTTCTTTAGAGTTATGAATACTCAGGGTTTAAGTCTGTGTTGCTGTTAAAGCATTTAGCCTATGAAGCCTAATGCCCTTTGATCTGAAAACAATTTTAAGGTTCCTAGATTTTTTAGAATACTGAGCATTTTATCAGCTAATTGTGAAGTTTTAGTTCTTTGTGAATTCCCCAGATTTTCAGCCTTTAAGGCAGTTTTTATGAGACTATGCAAGTTCCCCGGGTTTTCTGCCGATACGGCAGTTTTTATTACACTACGTGAATTTGCCAGGTTTTCAGCCCGTAAGGCAGCTTTTGTTACAGTAGGAGTTCCCAGGTTTGCTGCCTACAAAGCAGTTTACAGTATGTGAGTTCCTCAGGTTTACTACCTATAAGGCAGTTTTTATTACAGTATACGAGTTCCCCAATTTTTCTGCTTATACGGCAGTTTTTATTACACTGTGAGTTCCCCAGACCTGCAGCATATGTAGCAGTTGTTGGAAACCGATCAGCGTCTTCCTCACCCATGCACATCCTGTTATTATCTTCTCCCCTGGGGCAGTATTAAGTAGTTTGGGAACTGGGCATGTGCCAGGCTCTAATGTTAGGGTTTCAGAGGGGGATTACACCGTGCCAGGCGAGTACATGCATGCCCTCCAGTGTGAAGTGGATGAGCGAAGGAACAATATTTGATTTCAGATTTCATCAGTTAGCAAACATTAATATAAGTGTTATTTAGAGTATGTTTATTAACTGAGATTCTTTAGTAATTCAGGTACGGTGTCTTCTGATTGGCTGAGAGCAGTATAGTGTAATAACTGTGACTAGCTCAGGTATTAGTTGTTATGAGAGAACAATAATTAACACTGTGTGTGTGTGTGTGTGTGTGAGGAGTGTGCATGTGTCAGCTGATTAAATAAAACAGGCTCTGGTTGTGGAGTCAGACTTTTGGACCCGTGTGTGTGTGTGTGTGTGTGTGTGT
>NC_030434.2:26223181-26235681 GCF_001660625.3 Ictalurus punctatus
AAAAGAGTCGTATCGAAACACGCTCACCTAGTCCATTTCCCCGCTTAATCACTCCCTAATCTCTTTCTCACGTCTCCAGCAGACCTTCAGCTGCCCCTGAGAGAAAATCCAGACCAGCTCCTTTCTTTCTGCCTCCAGACCCGGAGTGGAAATCACAGCCATATTTCTTTTATTTCTGCACTCGCAGAGGAAGCCGAGAAGTGTTCGCAAATTCTTGAACAGCTTAATCGTCGATCTGCAAACCTGACGTGAGACGCCACGCGTTATCGCGGTGATTTTTATTTCAAATACACGTCATAAAGATCACAGCTTAAAAACAAAACCTTTATTTTACTGGAACAGTTTCAAAATACAAAACATTTCATTATTCTTAACAGGTTTATATATATACATTTATTGGCACCCCTATGGATCCATATGAGAGACGTATTTTCCCATTGATATTTTACTTTATTTTGTTTGTACACCTGGGTGACTAGGAACAGGAAATTGTTCAACCCTGACTTCCTGTCTCACAGGGGTATAAATATGAGGTAACACACGGGCCAAATTCCCTCATTCATTCATAACGATGGGTAAGAGCGAGGAATATAGCTGTGATGTGCGGCAAAAGGTTGTTGAGCTTCGCTTATCGACATTTTGTGAAAGTTTGTGATATTTGTCTAAACAGAGACGAGAACGACGACGAATAAATCCCACGTAGAAACGGAGGAAATGTTTTGGTTAAATGACGAGTTTTCACTCCGGTGAGTGCGGTTTATAAAGTTTATACGGGGAATCGATGTGTACGTCGGGAAACTAGATTTAATGCAGATATAACCTGATGCGAGTGTTTTTAAAGCCTTCATCAGATATCGGTCCGTAATCTGCATTCATTCATGTATTTATTTATTTATTTATTTATTTATTTATTTATTTATTTTAATTTGCGATGCAAATAGCGGAGTTTTTTTTTTTTCATGGTTGTTGTTGTGGAAAACTACTTGAATCGGTCAAATTGTTGTGCACGGTCTTTCGCAGCGATGTTTGTTGGTAAACGAGAGCTTTTAGCTGTACCCGTGTTCGACGCACGTGAACATGACGCGAATCTGCGGCAAGTGAACCGCGAGCTAGCTCCGTCTGCTTGATTTTACGTTCCTTTCTGCGGTCGCGCAATCGCCAAATCCTGGAGGGACTGAAATTTCGGATAATACGCCGGTCGTAGACAAAAAACGTGAAGAGTCGGACGTTTTTATCGCTACAGAATACGAGACGATGTGAGATAAATGCAGTTTATTCAGAAATCTGAAAGATGATTCAATTGGCCAGTATTTCGTACTACAGTACCTCGGCTTAAGGGACAGAACTGTCACGTTACCGTCACGTCCACGTGTAATTCAGTCATAGACATTTTCACAACTAATTTTATATTCTCTAAAAAAAAAAAAAAACCGATTGATTGTATATCCACATTATTTAGAGTAACAGCTTCACCTGCGACTGTTACACAGCGCCGACACGGGAGCATTTATACGGAGAGTCCGCCGTCCCCGTCCCAGTGAATGAGCTGTTACTATAGAAACGATGGCGTGTTGGAACGAGTGCGTTACTATAAACCTGCTGTTCAGTCTGTATTCAGTGACCTCGATCATGTGCTTGTGTTGTCGAAGTAGAACTGAGCCACGTTTGCTAAACAATAAGCCGAATTACTCCTAAACACACACTTCTGCAGCATTCTCACAAAGCGAGCCTTTAGAAGGGTTTAGTTAAAAAAGAAAAGGTAAATATAGTGTTTAACGTGAGGACAGTTTACAGAGCAGCTCCACACATGTTGTTTTAATTTCGGCCCTTTTTGAACCGCGCCGCTTCTCTTTATTTTATTTTCTGTCGGAATGAACTGACCCATCTGCAGCATATCAGTCACGCTCACTGCACACGCCGCTGTGTGTGTGTGTGTGTGTGTGTGTGTGTGTGTGTGAAGCTCTCCCTGGATAACATTCATCTGAACTGAAAGGTGTGCGGTGAAGCGCAGAGCTAATTTTGAAGGTTTGGATGAAAAGCGTGTTCCCCCGTCGTGTGCAGTTGAGCACACAGCACATTTATTAGCTTGAATTTCTATTCTCATGTTCCCTTCTTCACTTTTAAAGGCACTTTGGTTTTAGTAGAACATGTTTGATAGTCATATTTGGTGAGAGTTTCTGAAATTACACGACACAAACTTTCCTACAATAACTTTTCTCTATAAGCTGGATGGATAGATGGGTGGGTGGATGAATGGGATGGAGGGATGTGGATGGGTGGGTGGGGGTTATTTGGATGGGTGGATGAGTGGGTGAGTAAGATGGATGGGTGGATGAGTGGGTGAGTAAGATGGATGGGTGGATGAGTGGGTGAGTAAGATGGATGGGTGGATGAGTGGGTGAGTAAGATGGATGGGTGGATGGATGGATGGGTGGGTTGGGGTTATTTGGATGGGTGGATGAGTGGGTGAGTAAGATGGATGGATGGATGGATGGGTGGGTGGGGGTTATTTGGATGGGTGGATGAGTGGGTGAGTAAGATGGATGGGTGGATGGGTAGGTGGATAAAATGGATGGATTGGTAGATGGATGGATGGGTAGATGAAATGGATGGATGAATGAGATGGATGAGTGGGTGGGTGGATAAATGGATGGATGTATGAGATGGATGGGTTTATAATATGAAGGGTTGGATGAGATGAATGAGGTGAATACATATATGGTTAGGTGATATGCAGGACCTGGTAGATTATGTTTAAATGAGATCATTGGGGGATCAAATGGGTGGATGATGTATTGGTGGATGGATGGATGGATGGGTGAATGATAGATGGGTGAATGATAGATGGGTGTATGAGGTGGATGGGTGGATGTATTGGAGGATGGGTGGATGTATTGGTGGATATATTGGTGGATGGATGGATGGGTGGATGTATTAGTGGATATATTGGAGGATGGGTGGATGGGTGGATGTATTAGTGGATATATTGGAGGATGGGTGGATGGGTGGATGTATTGGTGGATATATTGGAGGATGGGTGGATGTATTGGTGGATATATTGGAGGATGGGTGCATGTATTGGTGGATATATTGGTGGATGGATGGATGGGTGGATGTATTAGTGGATATATTGGAGGATGGGTGGATGGGTGGATGTATTAGTGGATATATTGGAGGATGGGTGGATGGGTGGATGTATTGGTGGATATATTGGAGGATGGGTGGATGTATTGGTGGATGGATGGATGGGTGGATGTATTGGTGGATATATTGGAGGATGGGTGGATGTATTGGTGGATATATTGGAGGATGGGTGGATGTATTGGTGGATATATTGGAGGATGGGTGGATGTATTGGAGGATATATTGGAGGATGGGTGGATGTATTGGTGGATATATTGGAGGATGGGTGGATGTATTGGTGGATATATTGGAGGATGGGTGCATGTATTGGTGGATATATTGGAGGATGGGTGCATGTATTGGTGGATATATTGGAGGATGGGTGGATGTATTGGTGGATATATTGGAGGATGGGTGGATGTATTGGTGGATATATTGGTGGATGGATGGATGGGTGGATGTATTGGTGGATATATTGGAGGATGGGTGGATGTATTGGTGGATATATTGGAGGATGGGTGAATGTATTGGTGGATGGATGGATGGATGGGTGGATGTATTGGTGGATATATTGGAGGATGGGTGGATGTATTGGTGGATATATTGGAGGATGGGTGGATGTATTGGTGGATATATTGGAGGATGGGTGAATGTATTGGTGGATATATTGGAGGATGGATGGATGGGTGGATGTATTGGTGGATATATTGGAGGATGGGTGGATGTATTGGTGGATATATTGGAGGATGGGTGGATGTATTGGTGGATATATTGGAGGATGGGTGGATGTATTGGTGGATGGATGGATGGGTGGATGTATTGGTGGATATATTGGAGGATGGGTGCATGTATTGGTGGATATATTGGAGGATGGATGGATGGGTGGATGTATTGGTGGATATATTGGAGGATGGGTGGATGTATTGGTGGATATATTGGAGGATGGGTGGATGTATTGGTGGATATATTGGAGGATGGGTGGATGTATTGGTGGATGGATGGATGGGTGGATGTATTGGTGAATGTATTGGTGGATGGATGGATGGGTGGATGTATTGGTGGATATATTG
This sequence comes from Ictalurus punctatus, assembly GCF_001660625.3. Lineage (NCBI taxonomy): Eukaryota > Metazoa > Chordata > Actinopteri > Siluriformes > Ictaluridae > Ictalurus > Ictalurus punctatus. The sequence continues at coordinate 26,227,375 of NC_030434.2, forward strand.
GAGGATGGGTGGATGTATTGGTGGATATATTGGAGGATGGGTGGATGTATTGGTGGATATATTGGAGGATGGGTGGATGTATTGGTGGATATATTGGAGGATGGGTGCATGTATTGGTGGATGGGTGGATGTTTTACGATGTTTGGATGAAGAATGCATGGGGGATATAAGTCTCTGTTTATTTCTCTCTGTCTCATAAGCTCTCTTTCTCTCGTGCACTCTCTCTGTCTGTCTTTCTGTCTTTCTGCAGTTTTAATAAGACACAGTGTTGGTTGTTATCGGTGTTGTTTTATTTGTCTCTGTGTGTTTAATTGGCCGAATGCCATAGATTCCAAGAGTGTGAGGGCACAGACACACATTTTTATGGGTAAAAAGAATAAAGGAACAACGGAAAAGAAAGACAGTGGAAGAAAGCCCAAGAAAGAAAGTGACAGAGAAAGGAATAAAGAAATCTGTAATACAGAGTTCCCCTGTCCCTCACTGTCTCTCACAGTTCCCCTGTCCCTCACTGTCTCTCACAGTTCTCCTGTCCCTCACTGTCCCTCACTGTCTCTCACAGTTCCCCTGTCTCTCACAGTTCTCCTGTCACTCACTGTCTCTCACAGTTCCCCTGTCTCTCACAGTTCTCCTGTCACTCACTGTCCCTCACTGTCCCTCACAGTTCCCCTGTCCCTCACAGTTCCCCTGTCCCTCACTATCCCTCACAGTTCCCCTGTCCCTCACAGTTCTCCTGTCACTCACTGTCCCTCACTGTCCCTCACAGTTCCCCTGTCCCTCACAGTTCCCCTGTCCCTCACTATCCCTCACAGTTCCCCTGTCTCTCACAGTTCCCCTGTCCCTCACTGTCTCTCACGGTTCCCCTGTCCCTCACAGTTCCCCTGTCCCTCACAGTTCCCCTGTCCCTCACTGTCCCTCACAGTTCCCCTGTCCCTCACTGTCTCTCACAGTTCCCCTGTCCCTCACTGTCCCTCACAGTTCCCCTGTCCCTCACTGTCTCTCACAGTTCCCCTGTCCCTCACAGTTCCCCTGTCCCTCACTGTCCCTCACAGTTCCCCTGTCCCTCACAGTTCCCCTGTCCCTCACAGTTCCCCTGTCCCTCACTGTCTCTCACGGTTCCCCTGTCCCTCACTGTCTCTCACAGTTCCCCTGTCCCTCACAGTTCCTCTGTCCCTCACTATCACTCACAGTTCCCCTGTCCCTCACAGTTCCCCTGTCCCTCACAGTTCTCCTGTCCCTCACTGTCCCTCACTGTCCCTCACAGTTCCCCTGTCCCTCACTATCCCTCACAGTTCCCCTGTCTCTCACAGTTCTCCTGTCCCTCACTGTCCCTCACAGTTCCCCTGTCCCTCACTGTCCCTCACAGTTCCCCTGTCCCTCACTGTCTCTCACAGTTCCCCTGTCCCTCACAGTTCCCCTGTCCCTCACTGTTCCCCACAGTTCCCCTGTCTCTCACAGTTCCCCTGTCCCTCACAGTTCCCCTGTCCCTCACTGTTCCCCACAGTTCCCCTGTCTCTCAAAGTTCCCATGTCCCTCACTGTCCCTCACGGTTCCCCTGTCCCTCACTGTCCCTCACAGTTCCCCTGTCCCTCACTGTCTCTCACAGTTCCCCTGTCCCTCACAGTTCCCCTGTCCCTCACTGTCTCTCACAGTTCCCCTGTCCCTCACAGTTCCCCTGTCCCTCACTGTCCCTCACAGTTCCCCTGTCCCTCACAGTTCCTCTGTCCCTCACTATCACTCACAGTTCCCCTGTCCCTCACAGTTCCCCTGTCCCTCACTATCCCTCACAGTTCCCCTGTCTCTCACAGTTCTCCTGTCCCTCACTGTTCCCCACAGTTCCCCTGTCCCTCACTGTCTCTCACAGTTCCCCTGTCCCTCACTGTCCCTCACAGTTCCCCTGTCCCTCACAGTTCCCCTGTCCCTCACAGTTCCCCTGTCCCTCACTGTCTCTCACGGTTCCCCTGTCCCTCACTGTCTCTCACAGTTCCCCTGTCCCTCACAGTTCCTCTGTCCCTCACTATCACTCACAGTTCCCCTGTCCCTCACAGTTCCCCTGTCCCTCACAGTTCCCCTGTCCCTCACAGTTCTCCTGTCCCTCACTGTCCCTCACTGTCCCTCACAGTTCCCCTGTCCCTCACTATCCCTCACAGTTCCCCTGTCTCTCACAGTTCTCCTGTCCCTCACTGTCCCTCACAGTTCCCCTGTCCCTCACTGTCCCTCACAGTTCCCCTGTCCCTCACTGTCTCTCACAGTTCCCCTGTCCCTCACAGTTCCCCTGTCCCTCACTGTTCCCCACAGTTCCCCTGTCTCTCACAGTTCCCCTGTCCCTCACAGTTCCCCTGTCCCTCACTGTTCCCCACAGTTCCCCTGTCTCTCAAAGTTCCCATGTCCCTCACTGTCCCTCACGGTTCCCCTGTCCCTCACTGTCCCTCACAGTTCCCCTGTCCCTCACTGTCTCTCACAGTTCCCCTGTCCCTCACAGTTCCCCTGTCCCTCACTGTCTCTCACAGTTCCCCTGTCCCTCACAGTTCCCCTGTCCCTCACTGTCCCTCACAGTTCCCCTGTCCCTCACAGTTCCTCTGTCCCTCACTATCACTCACAGTTCCCCTGTCCCTCACAGTTCCCCTGTCCCTCACTATCCCTCACAGTTCCCCTGTCTCTCACAGTTCTCCTGTCCCTCACTGTTCCCCACAGTTCCCCTGTCCCTCACTATCACTCACAGTTCTCCTGTCCCTCACTGTCTCTCACAGTTCCCCTGTCCCTCACAGTTCCCCTGTCCCTCACTGTTCCCCACAGTTCCCCTGTCTCTCACAGTTCCCCTGTCCCTCACAGTTCCCCTGTCCCTCACTGTTCCCCACAGTTCCCCTGTCTCTCAAAGTTCCCATGTCCCTCACTGTCCCTCACGGTTCCCCTGTCCCTCACTGTCTCTCACAGTTCCCCTGTCCCTCCCTGTCCCTCTGTGTTCCCCTGTCCCTCCCGGCATTCCTCTAGCCCCCGATGTGCTTGATGTGAACTTGAACATTAAAATATTATTCTTTAAATTCTTGTTGCTTATTTTGGGTCAGTGTGTGTTGAAAGATTAAACTCAGTCTGACTGTTAGTGTGTGTGTCTGTGTTGATGATTAACACACACACACACACACACACACACACACACACACACACTGTGCTGGTGTGTATAATTCATCATGTTAATGTGTTTCCAGTGTTGCCAGTGTTTGATTAATTCTCACACTCATTAAATTCAGGACACACAGCAGGAGGATTTCCACTGCGCCCCCTGTCTGCTGTAACGAATAATACAAGTGTACTATTTATAATTCTAATTATAACTATTTGTATTTACATATCTCCTTTCTCAAACCCCACGCCTCGTTTCACACAGTGGCACAGTGAGAACGCTGGGGATTAGCGGCAGATTTCGGTTGTTGAGAGAATGAATTTCGGTTTTCTGCAGAATGAAGATATTTTTGTTGAACATGTCTGTCTTGGTGTGTGTATCAGTCGAGGTCTGCTTGGCGAGTCATGTCCTGTTTACAGAGCAAAGTCTCCCGAGCTTAATGCTGACTTAAACACTCGTCTGTGACTGTGTAAACAGGAAGTAGAAAGAATGTGAGGTCAGCTTTTTAATCTGCTCAGTCCTCCCTCCATCTCTGTCCCTGTTTCAGCTTTGTCTTTATATGGATGTGTATCAGTGTTATTACTTGCATTGATCACTGTTGCGTTTGTTCCTTGTGGGCGTGGCTTGAATTATTACCATATTTTAAATGATAGTGTAGTTTAACACTGTAATAAAGTTAGAAGGAAGTAAAACTCTATCAGTTTGTCCCCCATGTGTAAACTGAAACTGTGGCAGAGAACTGGGGAAGTGGAGAACCATTTGAGGCGTATGATTGGTCAGAGGAAATTTACACACCCCAATCATGTGGACTTCACGTAGTTTTTAGTTCTATTTCTCAGGGTTCCTTGGATATCTCAGCTACTATTTCCCTTATTCCCTGGATATTTTGTCCCCTAGTTCCTGGTGTTCCTAGTTATCATGTTCACATTGTTCCCTAGAGATCTCAACCACTAATTCCCATGTCCACTAGTTCCTGGTGTTCCTTAGTTATCATGTTCACTAATTCCCTTGTTCCCTAGATATTTTGCCCCCTAGTTCCTGGTCTTCCTTATGCACCTTTTACATTCCCCTTGTTCCCTAGTTATTTTGTACACTAATGTCCTCGTACCTTATTTATAATGTTCACTAACTTTCTAGTATCCTTTCTAATATTCTAGTAGTGTCCCCTAACCCCCTGATCCCCTAATCCATGTCCTCTAGTTCCCCAATTTCCCAAGTCACCTTGTTCACTAACTTCCTTGTCCCCTTGACTTTATTAAATTCTCAGTTTCCTCTCTTATAGGGTTTAGTTCTATCGTTCACGAACTCCCTCACTTTTTCCCTTCCGCCTTTCAGTATCTTTGTTGCCAGTGTTCCAGTTTCCCCATGTTCCTTTGCTTCCTGTATCCATTTCCCAGTCATGTACAGGTTTGAATATTCCCTTGTTTCTAAGTTTTCTTGTTTCCCTTACTTCCAGTGCTCCCTCGGTTCATCGCGTGATGTAGTTGACTTCCTCCTTGTTCTCAAGTTTCTTGCCTACTAGTTTCCAACGTTCCCTGGTTTCCTTGTTCCCCTCTGCGTTGGTTTCTGACCCTCTCTAGCAGTTTCTTTGTCCCCTAGTCACCTGTTCACAACGTGTTAGTTAAATATCTGCAGTGTTTCATTAGTATAGTTTCATAGTATAGTATAGTATGCGAGTGACTTTTGCTCTTTTGATAATGATCCCTAGATTTCCTGTTCTTCTTCTGTTTCCCTGAGGTTAATTATTCATTTTTTTCATACTCTCATTTACCTTGGGTTATTTCCCCTCAAACATTTAATTCATTATGAATTAGCTTTATTTCACACACGTGTGTAAAAAACAAAACAAAACAAAAAAAAAACAACTGAGAAATGCCAGCGTGTGACATTGTATTACATAACGCAAATGGAGAATTAAAAATAAATGAATTGATAAAATTATTAGTTATATTATACAGCTGCTAGCATGTCTTCACACCAACCGTCAGCCGAGCAACATAAAACGCTTACACACTAATTGTGCTGTTACTTATTATTATGTACAGTATGCAATATCATATCGCACCACAAGATGGCAGCACGAGCCTATAAAATGGAACACAGTGCTTGGACCCCACAGAGCACCACTTACAGCTATATATACACACACATATATATTGTTTTTCTTACTTTTCTTTGAGCTTCCAGCATTACCCTGGGTTCCACTAGGCCCTTGTTTTCATAGATCCTTGTTCACCCCCCCCCCCCCCCCCCCCCCCCATGCCCGTCGTAACCACTCTGTAACTCATCATCCAGACTCTTCCTATGAAGGATTTCTGACGCTGTTATAAGGGCATTACTACTCCGAAGTTGTCTTCATTGTCTTTCGAAAATCTCACAAGGTTTCAAAGTGTCCCGCTTTGTTTCTAAATGCTTGTTTCATGCAGCTATGAGAGAGCACTTTTTCACATATAAGACACTGGGGCTGGGGATTTTCTTCACTGTCGATGTACATAAAGCCCGAAGAGATATATTTCTCATCGTATTTACATGTCTTTGACGGTCTTTCTGCGAATTGCTGGTGAAAGTGAGGTGGCGTTTTAACTTCCGCTGTCACTATCGGTGTGAACCGGACTAGTAGCCGTGGTGCACGCACGCTTGCTACTGATGCGCTGCTCGAGGGACCTGGGGGTCTGCTGTCAGAGGATTGTGGATAGCCACAAGCCGAGTTCTTTGTAGTCACGTGTCCATTTTAATTTTACTAGCTATTGGGTCATTTTTTACTAGCTATTGGTAATTTTACTAGCTATCATTTGATTGGGTGACATGTATTTGATTTTTATAGCATTACCATTCTGCTGTTTGTACACTAGCCGGGGTAAAGTTTATACCGTGCCTGTGAGAGATGCGTGCTTGGTTTGAATGTCATTTCAGATTGGGGTAGAATGAAGTGGACGGTAAATCTCAGCAGTTTGCGTACCTCCTCCGTCACCCCAGTTTGAGGAAACACTGCTCTAGTGTCTCTTAGTTCTTCCATGATTTCAGTTTTAAGTATGGATTTATCCATTGTTCATCATTTTTGAATATTTGATCTTTTCTACTGTTAAGTCATCGCTGTTAAAGTTTTCCTCTTCACTTCTGGTGTTTTTTTTGCTTTCAGTCATGCACACTTTTTATTATTTTTTTATTCCCTACTCTACAGCGTTCTCTAGTACCTTTTATTCCCTATTGTCTCCGTTCTTTAGGTTTCAGTATTTGTTTGTTTCTTCTGTTTACATTTATTTGTATCTAAATTGACTTAAAGCTCTGAAGTAAGCAGTTGAGGGTTAAAGGCAGATCAGTAGTTTCCACAACCTTCAGATCACTATTTGAAATCTATAACCACTGAATTGTGGCTCATGAGTGTTCTTCACTGTTCCCCATTGGCCATCAGGGGGCAGCATAATTACTGAGAAGGACTTTGGGGCATCAGGATTGTTTTTATTGATCACTGAGATGAAGAGAAGAAACACTCATGACTTAAATTATGATTTAAACAGAAATGTTAGAGCCATAAAAAGTAAATGATATTAAATTGTGTGTGTGTGTGTGTGTGTGTGTGTGTGTGTGCGCACAGAGTTTGGACTCACTGGATGATGATGATGGAGATAAGGAGAGCAAGAACGAGGAAGACCTCACACAGCACAACACTGTGCAGAACGAGTCCATGACCTCTGACCTCGGAGCCGGACATGCACAGGTGTGTAGTCTGTGTGTGTGTGTGTGTGTGTGTGTGTGTGTGTGTGTGAGGGAGAGAGAGAGATTTTCTCTCTATTGCTCTTCTCCGTGTGGTTCTGTTTAAGCGGCTTTATATTTCTCTCCTCATTCTGCCATATAAGGAAAACACGCACTGCTGAACATTCCACAGCAACTTCTACCCTGCTGTGTGTGTGCATGTGTGTTTGAGTGTGTGTATGTGTGTGTGAGATGTCTTTGCCACCTCGCTGCGACCATTTGCATTTTTAATTAGCACCTTTTCACTCTTAGATTGGCCTAGCTGTGAGGAGTTTCTCACACACGCGCGCACACGCACGCCAAAGCCTTCCTTGCGTTGTTTATAAAATAATAAAGTATGCATTACATGTCGTGAATTATGTGTGTTTATATATTTCACTTTAAATATATATTTATATTTAAATTGATATATTTTTAAGTATAAAAAGGGCCAAAGTCGTCTCCAGCTGCTGAGGAGACTGAGGTCTTTTGGTGTGTGCAGGACCCTGCTCAAATCGTTCTGACACTGTGGTAGCATCTGCTGTCTTCTATGCGGTAGTCTCCTGCACTGAGAGGGACAGGAAACGTCTTAACAAACTGGTTAAGAGGGCTAGCTCTGTCCTGGTCTGCCCTCTGGACAGCATGGAGGAGGTGGGGGAGAGGAGGATGTTAGCGGAACTGGTGTCTGTCATGGGAAATTCCTCTCACTCCCTGTATGAGACATTGGAGTCCCTGAGCAGCTCCGTCAGCAGCAGACTGCTGCCCCCTCAGCTCCTTCATCCCTATTTCAGTCAGACGCTTTACTACAAATAACAAGATAATGTAGCACTGCTAGCTATTTTTGCATCATCAGCCAACATGTTCACAGTAACTCTGCAACATGAACATTTATTCATTTTTACTGTTTATCGCTCAAACTCTACTGTTAACTGTGAAATTATCCATTCATCACTCCTCTGTGTATAAACGCGGTGTCACTTGCTCATCTGTATATATTCATATTCTTATTCACCTGTCCATACGGTGGTGTTCATAGTGTACACATTACTATTATTATTACTCTTCTTCTTCTTTTTTTATTCCTGTTATATTTGTTTTAGACATTTTTCTATTCTGTTCCTATTTAAAGTGTATTTTCTCATCTGTTGTGTGTAATTGAGCTACTGTAATGAGGGAATTTCCCCAGTGTGGGATCAATAAAGCTTATCTTATCTCATCTTATCATCTTATCTCAGCTCAGCTCATCTCATCTTCTTGTCTCATCTCATCTCATCTTATCATCTTATCTCAGCTCATCTCATCTTCTCGTCTCATCTTATCTCATCTTCTCATCTCGTCTCATCTTATCTCAGCTCATCTCATCTTCTCATCTTATCTCATCTTATCTCATCTTCTCGTCTCATCTTATCTCAGCTCATCTCATCTTCTCATCTCATCTCATCTTATCTCAGCTCATC
>NC_030434.2:26238181-26270681 GCF_001660625.3 Ictalurus punctatus
ACACACACACACACACACAGTAATAATAAATACACACACAAACGCTGTATATTTTCAGTGCACTAACATTAAGAGTGCTCCACACAGGTGTAGAAGATCAGACTGTACACAGGCAGATCCTGGTTCTGCACTGGGCTCTGATGTAATGTCCTGTGAAGGTTCACTGGTGAATAAACACCGTAACGGGATGAGGTGTTATAAGATGCTGTGTGTTGTTCAGTCTGATCTCGGAGGGAAAGTTCCGACACTAAAGTCACGACTTGTGTTCTCGTGTTTGGCTCAAATAAAACTGTTCACACCGCGCAACATAACAGTTGTCCACGAGCTGTCCCTGTAATGCGCGGTCATACCGAGGTAGTTCTGGTTGCTAAGCGACATCCCATAGTCACCCGTCAGTGCTGCTGTAGTCCGGTACACGCCTTGACTTGACGTCGCTGTTTTCATAAAACCACTGTGTTATTAGTTTTAAACGGTAAGTTGAAGGCGTCATACTACTGCCGAGGACGTCTCAGACCACGTGGACACCAGTGGACGCTCTTCTGGGAGCGTTTATTTCACACGAAAACAACCGTGTGAACTCTCTCCTTTCTCCTCCATTGAATTTTACTCTGCAGTAACAATAGCCTGTTGTTTGGAAACGCGATTTTTACCGCGTATCTGAATATGATAGCGTAGTAAAAAGCTAACATGTGATGCAGGATGAAGCTAAAACAGCTCTCGGTGATGGACACTCGCCTCTTAGCCTGCACGCTGGGGATTGTGGGTAACTAATGTGTGAGGCGGATGCAGTTCCTCGCCCTGATTGTGTAAAGATAAACAGCGATACGGGTTAAATCACACCGAACGAGATTGGTGTGTGTGTGTGTGTGATGAGGACGCTGAAGCGCAGTGTGTGCTGCAGATTGAGTGTGAGGCGCTTTGGGAGGAAAGGAGCAGATGTCCAATCGGTGTGTTCATGTCCTCGGAGTGTGAGGGACACTCAGTGACATTACGCTCCTGCAGAGACGGACAGAGAACAGTTTTAAATCTTAAACTCCTCCTGGGTGCTGATCCTGATTCGGCAGATTTCAGCGTTTGCTAGAAGTTTCTGTTTTTGCCAAAGTCTCGTTTTTACCATTTAAGACGGAGACCTTCTCCAAACTGACTTGTGGGCGGGGCTATGACTGAGCTTGTGAGGTCATTAAATGAACTTCATGGCTTGAACCTATCACAGTACGACATGCAAATGATCACAGGTTTATGTAGTATACAGAGGATTCTGAATTCTGGGGTTCAGGACCTGTGTGCTCAGTAACTCGTACATACGAATATAGGTGGATCTTTAAGTCCATATATGGAAATTGGAAATGCTCTAAGTGGGTGGGTTCTTTAGTCCGTAGATGGGCATAGGAGTGGCTGTAATTGGTCATGCTTTCATGTCCGTGCATAGAAACGCGGGTGGGTCTTTGACCGCCGGTTTGAGCATAAAGAGCATCTGTAAGTGGGCATGTCTTAAAGCTCAGGAATGTGGGCAGGTTTTTTGAGTCCATATACAGGAATGTAGCAAGTCTTCGAGCCAATTATGGAAATTAGAGCTGCTCTGAGTGGGTGTGTATTAAAGCTCATAAATTGGAATATGGGCAGGTCTTAGGGTCTATATATGGACATAAGAATGGGTTCTAAATGAGCTTAACTTAAAGCAGGAATGTGGGTGGGTTTAAATCCAATTAGAACAGCTTTGATTGGGTATGCCTTAAAGTCCATAGCAGTGTGGGTGGGTCTTCAAATAGGAAGAAGAAAATGTTTGACATTCACACATGCAAAAGAAACTCTCAATTGGTTTCAGAGAAAATCACACCTGAAAACTGCGGCACATTAATTTCTTCATACAGGAAGTGTCTTGAAGCGTCATTACAAGCAAAGGCTTCTGCACTAAGTATTAAACACATTTCAGTTAGCGTGTTCAGTACTTTTTTCCCCGAGTCGTTCCACTTTATTACACATAACTTCATTTATGGACTTTAATGTTGTCGACTCTATATTTCCGGATTTCTTGAGTTAACACTGATGTCTGGTGAAAATTTAATCTGAATAATCTCATTGCAAATATATTTACTGAAAAAAATGTTGACGCGTCCAATACCTATTTCCCCCAGTGGATACGTATTGTTTACAAATTCTATTACACAGCTGACCTAAATAGGTTAATATGTGAGCTCGAGACATCTTACCCAGACACGCCCATCCACCCCACTTGGACACGCTCATCATTATTATTGGAAATTTCAGAAATTAGTCAACAGCTAATGATCTATAAACTGTTTCCTGTGTGTGTGTGTGTGTGTGTGTGTGTTATAGTGAGGATGATGTAGGAGGAAACAGACATCGTCAGACTCACACTCGTCTCAGCAACACAGGACTGGAGCGGAGGATTGAGGAGCTGGAGAAGGTGCTGATGAAACTTCATAACTATCAAATCCATGTCTGGTGTTTGATCCATAACTGGGGTTTTAATCTGTGTGTGGTGTTTAATTTTTAGCTGGTGTTTGATTTTGCACCTGATGATAGATCTGTACAATGTCTTTGATCTGCCCATGGTGTTTGATCTGTCCCCGGTGTTTGATCTTTACATTGGGGTTTAATAATTACCTGGTGTTTGATCTGTGCATGGTCTTTGATCTGCCCACAGTGTTTGATCTGTCCACAGTGTTTGATCTGTCCATAGTGTTTGATCTGTCTCTAGTGTTTGATCTTTACATAGTGTTTGATCTTTACATAGTGTTTGATCTTTACATTGGGGTTTAATAATTACCTGGTGTTTGATCTGTGCATGGTTTTTGATCTGCCCACAGTGTTTGATCTGTCCACGGTGTTTGATCTGTCCATAGTGTTTGATCTTTACATTGGGGTTTAATAATTACCTGGTGTTTGATCTGAACTTGGAGTTAGATCTTTACGTGGTGTTTGATCTTGCTCATTCTCACACACTGGAGGTTATAAATAATGATTTTCTGTGTAATTAAGCATAAACACCGGCCAAGCGGACACGTAGTACACAAAGAAACAGATTTCTATAAATCTATAAATGTTACAATCAACACAATCTTTTACTTTTTTGCTAGTGAAGTACACTGCAGTTAATTATAGATATATACAGTTATCATTTTATATTTATATATATATATATAATTCTGTGTATTTAATTGTGATGATATTTATAACTATACTGTGATGTTGGAAATGAATAATGATCAGGATTTTCTCTTTAAGCACACATTTGGAACTGTAGCATGCTTGTGGATGAACTCTGGGTGGTTTATACGAGGGAGATGTCTGAGGGAAAGGTCAGGACTGGAGAAACACGGTGAGAAACTCTGGAGAAGCTTCCAGAGTTTCACACACAGATAAGGTTTCACTGAGACGACCCGTTAAAAAAAAAAAAAGCCAAGTGAAAAGAGCCGCATATGGAGCAGGAAACTCCTAATTACATTAAACAACCGCTAATGACCCAATCATAAAGATCCAGATGGGTCTGTGTTCGTTCCAGTTACAGATATATGTGGAAGAGGGAAAGTCATTACTTACTGATCAATCAATGTGTGTGTGTGTGTGTGTGTGTGTGTGTGTGTGTGTGTACAGGAGCTGGCCCTGGAGCGGCAGGAGAACGTTCGGCTGTTGAAGTCTCATCAGGATAAAGACGAGCTGGTCGTTAAACTAAGGGAGGAAATCGATCTGTTAAACCGGGTGACTTGCGCTCGTTCTAATACGTTATCGTTTCTATAGCAACAGCTTATTCACAGGGACGTTTGAGCAGATGTTTATGTCATGTTTCCGGAAGGAGTCTCCAGTGTCAGCACTTTGTAACAGTCAGAGGTGAAGCTGTAACTCTGAGTTTCCCGACATCTTCAGGACAGAGGAGTTTAAGCTTCTATGCAGTTTCTCAGAAACAAAAGACGACAAGTTGCATTTTTTGTGTGTCTTTTTAACTCCGAGACCGAGAATAGAGAGAGAGAGAGAATATATATATATAGAGAGAGAATAAAGACAGAGAATAAAGAGAGGCTGGTCAGGGAACGACTGTTTATAGCTGCTATAACGTAAATGAAAGAGGAAATTGGTTTATCTTGTTACACTCAAAACCGTCTCGCTGAAAAAAACAATAGAAATCCTCATAGAATGGTTTGTAATGGTTTTAATGGTTATAATGGGAATTGCATTGGTTTTAATGGAAACTATAATGGTCCCTGTGGGTCTCTAATGGTAATTTGTTGCCTTCTGTTGGTGGCATGTTATGTCTAGTGGATACCATTAAGGACCAGTAATAGTTAATGGTTAGCTGATGTTTTGTAATGGTATTTGTAGTGGAAACCATTAGAAATTCTGTGATTGTTTTTTTCAGCAGGGTATAATGCAACTGTTTTTTCACCCAGAATATGTTACTCAGTACCTTTCTCTGCGGGGTGTGTGGGAGAGTGTGTGGGAGAGTGTGTGGGAGAGTGTGTGGGAGAGTGTGTGTGTGAGTGGGAGAGTGTGTGGGAGAGAGTGTGGGAGAGAGTGTGGGAGAGGGAGAGTGGGAGTGTGAGTGGGAGAGTGTGTGGGAGTGTGAGTGGGAGAGTGTGTGGGAGTGCGAGTGGGAGTGTGAGTGGGAGTGTGAGTGTGAGTGGGAGAGTGTGTGGGAGTGTGAGTGGGAGAGTGTGTGGGAGTGTGAGTGGGAGAGTGTGTGGGAGTGGGAGTGTGAGTGGGAGAGTGTGTGGGAGTGTGTGTGGGAGAGTGTGTGGGAGTGTGAGTGGGAGTGTGAGTGGGAGAGTGTGTGGGAGTGTGAGTGGGAGTGTGAGTGTGAGTGTGAGTGGGAGTGTGAGTGTGAGTGGGAGTGTGAGAGTGTGTGGGAGTGTGAGTGGGAGAGTGTGTGGGAGTGGGAGTGTGAGTGGGAGAGTGTGTGGGAGTGTGAGTGTGAGTGTGAGTGGGAGTGTGAGTGTGAGTGGGAGAGTGTGTGGGAGAGTGTGTGGGAGTGTGAGTGGGAGAGTGTGTGGGAGTGTGAGTGGGAGAGTGAGTGGGAGTGTGAGTGGGAGAGTGTGTGGGAGTGTGAGTGGGAGTGTGAGTGTGAGTGGGAGTGGGAGTGTGAGTGGGAGAGTGTGTGGGAGAGTGTGTGGGAGTGGGAGTGGGAGTGTGAGTGTGAGTGGGAGAGTGTGTGTGGGAGTGTGAGTGGGAGTGTGAGTGTGAGTGTGAGTGTGAGTGTGAGTGTGAGAGTGTGTGGGAGTGTGTGTGGGAGTGTGTGTGGGAGTGTGTGTGGGAGTGTGTGTGGGAGTGTGTGTGGGAGTGTGTGTGGGAGTGTGTGTGGGAGTGGGAGTGTGAGTGTGAGTGTGAGTGTGAGTGGGAGAGTGTGTGGGAGAGTGTGTGGGAGAGTGTGTGGGAGTGTGAGTGTGAGTGGGAGTGGGAGTGTGAGTGTGTGTGGGAGAGTGTGTGGGAGAGTGTGTGGGAGAGTGTGTGGGAGTGGGAGTGTGAGTGTGAGTGGGAGAGTGTGTGTGGGAGTGTGAGTGGGAGTGTGAGTGGGAGTGTGAGTGGGAGTGGGAGTGGGAGTGTGAGTGTGAGTGGGAGAGTGTGTGGGAGAGTGAGTGTGAGTGTGAGTGTGAGAGTGTGTGTGAGAGTGTGTGTGAGAGTGAGTGGGAGAGTGTGTGTGGGAGAGTGTGTGTGGGAGTGGGAGAGTGAGTGTGAGTGTGAGTGTGAGAGTGAGTGTGAGAGTGAGTGGGAGAGTGAGTGGGAGAGTGAGTGGGAGTGTGTGTGGGAGTGTGAGTGTGTGTGGGAGAGTGAGTGGGAGAGTGAGTGGGAGAGTGTGTGGGAGAGTGAGTGGGAGAGTGTGTGGGAGAGTGAGTGGGAGAGTGTGTGGGAGAGTGAGTGGGAGAGTGTGTGGGAGTGGGAGTGGGAGAGTGTGTGTGGGAGAGTGTGTGGGAGTGTGAGTGGGAGTGTGAGTGGGAGAGTGTGTGGGAGTGTGTGTGGGAGTGTGTGTGGGTGTGGGAGAGTGTGTGGGAGAGTGTGTGGGAGAGTGTGTGGGAGAGTGTGTGGGAGAGTGTGTGGGAGAGTGTGTGGGAGAGTGAGTGGGAGAGTGAGTGGGAGAGTGAGTGGGAGAGTGAGTGGGAGTGTGAGTGGGAGAGTGTGTGGGAGTGTGAGTGTGAGTGTGAGTGTGAGTGGGAGAGTGTGTGAGTGTGTGGTTTTACTCAGCTGTAATGCCTGGTGTTGATGGAGGAAACTGAAAATGGAAGTTGTCATTTTGGCGTGAGAGAGCTGATGAGACCGCGCCGCTCATTTACTGCTAATGCAAGCACTAATGTTTAATCTGTTCTAATCACGGCTGAAGGACGGAACCTCCTCACTATAGAACCCACCGATCCTCCGTCATTACAGCGATGAGGGAAAAACACAGCTGTTACTCTGTGAAATATCTAGTGTCCTGTTTACTTTTAGCTACTCTAGTGACAGCTATTATACTGCACTTGTGTAGCTTAATGCTAACTAGCTATTGGGTGCTATTATCTTTAGATATGTATGCAATGTGTCAGTCATACTTTACATTTTATGACGTTATTAACACAGCTATTTTATCCTCACCGACACAGCCATTTCATCTTCAGTAACACAGCCATTTTATCTTCAGTAACACAGCCATTTTATCTTCAGTAACACAGCCATTTTATCCTCACCGACACAGCCATTTCATCTTCAGTAACACAGCCATTTTATCTTCAGTAACACAGCCATTTTATCCTCACCGACACAGCCATTTCATCTTCAGTAACACAGCCATTTCATCTTCAGTAACACAGCCATTTTATCCTCACCGACACAGCCATTTTATCTTCAGTAACACAGCCATTTTATCTTCAGTAACACAGCCATTTTATCCTCACCGACACAGCCATTTCATCTTCACCGACACAGCCATTTTATCTTCAGTAACACAGCCATTTTATCTTCAGTAACACAGCCATTTTATCTTCAGTAACACAGCCATTTTATCCTCACCGACACAGCCATTTTATCTTCAGTAACACAGCCATTTCATCTTCAGTAACACAGCCATTTTATCCTCACCGACACAGCCATTTTATCTTCAGTAACACAGCCATTTCATCTTCAGTAACACAGCCATTTTATCCTCACCGACACAGCCATTTTATCTTCAGTAACACAGCCATTTTATCTTCAGTAACACAGCCATTTTATCTTCAGTAACACAGCCATTTTATCTTCAGTAACACAGCCATTTTATCTTCAGTAACACAGCCATTTTATCTTCAGTAACACAGCCATTTTATCCTCACCGACACAGCCATTTTATCTTCAGTAACACAGCCATTTTATCTTCAGTAACACAGCCATTTCATCTTCAGTAACAGCCATTTTATCTGCAGTAACACAGCCATTTTATCTGCAGTAACACAGCCATTTTATCTTCAGTAACACAGCCATTTTATCTTCAGTAACACAGCCATTTTATCCTCACCGACACAGCCATTTTATCTTCAGTAACACAGCCATTTTATCCTCACCGACACAGCCATTTTATCTTCAGTAACACAGCCATTTTATCTTCAGTAACACAGCCATTTTATCTTCAGTAACACAGCCATTTTATCTTCAGTAACACAGCCATTTTATCTTCAGTAACACAGCCATTTTATCTTCAGTAACACAGCCATTTTATCCTCACCGACACAGCCATTTTATCTTCAGTAACACAGCCATTTTATCCTCACCGACACAGCCATTTTATCTTCAGTAACACAGCCATTTTATCCTCACCGACACAGCCATTTCATCTTCACCGACACAGCCATTTTATCTTCAGTAACACAGCCATTTTATCTTCAGTAACACAGCCATTTTATCTTCAGTAACACAGCCATTTTATCCTCACCGACACAGCCATTTTATCTTCAGTAACACAGCCATTTCATCTTCAGTAACACAGCCATTTTATCCTCACCGACACAGCCATTTTATCTTCAGTAACACAGCCATTTTATCTTCAGTAACACAGCCATTTCATCTTCAGTAACAGCCATTTTATCTGCAGTAACACAGCCATTTTATCTGCAGTAACACAGCCATTTTATCTTCAGTAACACAGCCATTTTATCTTCAGTAACACAGCCATTTTATCCTCACCGACACAGCCATTTTATCTTCAGTAACACAGCCATTTTATCCTCACCGACACAGCCATTTTATCTTCAGTAACACAGCCATTTTATCTTCAGTAACACAGCCATTTTATCTTCAGTAACACAGCCATTTTATCTTCAGTAACACAGCCATTTTATCTTCAGTAACACAGCCATTTTATCCTCACCGACACAGCCATTTTATCTTCAGTAACACAGCCATTTTATCTTCAGTAACACAGCCATTTCATCTTCAGTAACAGCCATTTTATCTGCAGTAACACAGCCATTTTATCTGCAGTAACACAGCCATTTTATCTTCAGTAACACAGCCATTTTATCTTCAGTAACACAGCCATTTTATCCTCACCGACACAGCCATTTTATCTTCAGTAACACAGCCATTTTATCCTCACCGACACAGCCATTTTATCTTCAGTAACACAGCCATTTTATCCTCACCGACACAGCCATTTTATCTTCAGTAACACAGCCATTTTATCTTCAGTAACACAGCCATTTTATCTTCAGTAACACAGCCATTTTATCTTCACCAACACAGCCATTTTATCTTCAGTAACACAGCCATTTTATCCTCACCGACACAGCCATTTTATCTTCAGTAACACAGCCATTTTATCCTCACCGACACAGCCATTTTATCCTCACCGACACAGCCATTTTATCTTCAGTAACACAGCCATTTTATCTTCAGTAACACAGCCATTTTATCTTCAGTAACACAGCCATTTCATCTTCAGTAACACAGCCATTTCATCTTCAGTAACACAGCCATTTTATCTGCAGTAACACAGCCATTTTATCTTCAGTAACACAGCCATTTTATCTTCAGTAACACAGCCATTTTATCTTCAGTAACACAGCCATTTTATCTTCAGTAACACAGCCATTTTATCTTCAGTAACACAGCCATTTTATCCTCACCGACACAGCCATTTTATCTTCAGTAACACAGCCATTTTATCTTCAGTAACACAGCCATTTTATCTTCAGTAACACAGCCATTTTATCTTCAGTAACACAGCCATTTTATCTTCAGTAACACAGCCATTTTATCTTCAGTAACACAGCCATTTTATCCTCACCGACACAGCCATTTTATCTTCAGTAACACAGCCATTTTATCCTCACCGACACAGCCATTTTATCTTCAGTAACACAGCCATTTTATCTTCAGTAACACAGCCATTTTATCTTCAGTAACACAGCCATTTTATCCTCACCGACACAGCCATTTTATCTTCAGTAACACAGCCATTTTATCCTCACCGACACAGCCATTTTATCTTCAGTAACACAGCCATTTTATCTTCAGTAACACAGCCATTTTATCTTCAGTAACACAGCCATTTTATCTTCAGTAACACAGCCATTTTATCTTCAGTAACACAGCCATTTTATCCTCACCGACACAGCCATTTTATCTTCAGTAACACAGCCATTTTATCTTCAGTAACACAGCCATTTCATCTTCAGTAACAGCCATTTTATCTGCAGTAACACAGCCATTTTATCTGCAGTAACACAGCCATTTTATCTTCAGTAACACAGCCATTTTATCTTCAGTAACACAGCCATTTTATCCTCACCGACACAGCCATTTTATCTTCAGTAACACAGCCATTTTATCCTCACCGACACAGCCATTTTATCTTCAGTAACACAGCCATTTTATCCTCACCGACACAGCCATTTTATCTTCAGTAACACAGCCATTTTATCTTCAGTAACACAGCCATTTTATCTTCAGTAACACAGCCATTTTATCTTCACCAACACAGCCATTTTATCTTCAGTAACACAGCCATTTTATCCTCACCGACACAGCCATTTTATCTTCAGTAACACAGCCATTTTATCCTCACCGACACAGCCATTTTATCCTCACCGACACAGCCATTTTATCTTCAGTAACACAGCCATTTTATCTTCAGTAACACAGCCATTTTATCTTCAGTAACACAGCCATTTCATCTTCAGTAACACAGCCATTTCATCTTCAGTAACACAGCCATTTTATCTGCAGTAACACAGCCATTTTATCTTCAGTAACACAGCCATTTTATCTTCAGTAACACAGCCATTTTATCTTCAGTAACACAGCCATTTTATCTTCAGTAACACAGCCATTTTATCTTCAGTAACACAGCCATTTTATCTTCAGTAACACAGCCATTTTATCCTCACCGACACAGCCATTTTATCTTCAGTAACACAGCCATTTTATCTTCAGTAACACAGCCATTTTATCTTCAGTAACACAGCCATTTTATCTTCAGTAACACAGCCATTTTATCTTCAGTAACACAGCCATTTTATCTTCAGTAACACAGCCATTTTATCCTCACCGACACAGCCATTTTATCTTCAGTAACACAGCCATTTTATCCTCACCGACACAGCCATTTTATCTTCAGTAACACAGCCATTTTATCCTCACCGACACAGCCATTTTATCCTCACCGACACAGCCATTTTATCCTCACCGACACAGCCATTTTATCTTCAGTAACACAGCCATTTTATCTTCAGTAACACAGCCATTTTATCTTCAGTAACACAGCCATTTTATCTTCAGTAACACAGCCATTTTATCTTCACCGACACAGCCATTTTATCTTCAGTAACACAGCCATTTTATCTTCACCGACACAGCCATTTTATCTTCAGTAACACAGCCATTTTATCTTCAGTAACACAGCCATTTTATCTTCAGTAACACAGCCATTTTATCTTCAGTAACACAGACATTTTATCTTCAGTAACACAGCCATTTTATCTTCACCGACACAGCCATTTTATCCTCACCGACACAGCCATTTTATCTTCAGTAACACAGACATTTTATCTTCAGTAACACAGCCATTTTATCTTCACCGACACAGCCATTTTAGTAACATTCAGTAACATATTTCTGTCCTACATTTTTCAGGACCTGGATGAAATTGAGGACGAGAACGAGCAGCTGAAGCAGGAGAATAAAACTCTGCTGAAGGTCGTTGGTCAGCTGACCAGGTAGAAACATGAGGACAGAAACGCCCTGAGAGAGAGAAAAAAAAGAGCAAAGTTCTACAGAAAGTCCTAGAAAAGTCGTATTTAATGTAAATGTGCGTGTACATATGAAAAATTACGCAGGATGAATGTACGTTGCTATGGCGTCACGTCTGTTGGCGTTTTGTCCTTTTTTTTAAAAACAGTGTTTATTTTGGCTACGTCCCAAACGCTAGCTCATGATAGTTAGTGTTCTTGCTAAAATGTCAGCCGTTAGCAATAACGCACATTATCAAACACTAGTATTTTGGAATACTCACTCATATGCTAGCTGCTGATTAGCCTTTATCTACCTAAGGAACAGGATGCACTAGCACAAAGTACAGATTTGATTTATGTAGCAGTTTTCTATCAAACACTAGCGTTTTGTTGTGTTTTGATAAAAGCTTAATCTTATACTAGCTGCTAACCAGATACCTAGCAAACAAACAGGCTATACCACCACAATATAAAGACTGATATTGCTAACTCTTATGCTGGCTGATAATCGGCCTATAACATAGTTAGTGAACAGGCTACACTACAGCAATTTTAGCAGTGTTCTATTAAATATTAGCATTTCCAAGCCTTTTAGCTGAGTGTTGATTTATAAAGTGCGCTCTTTCTTATGCTAGCTGATAATTACCATTTACCTAGCTAATGAATAGATATTTGATTTTGCTAGCAGTCTTCTATCAAACACTGGCATACTGTAGCGTAATGAATAGACTACATTAGCACAAAGTACCAATGTTTTTCCCCCCTATCCATTATCTATCACTTCTAACACTAGCATTTTAGAGTGTTGATTTACATTTAGCACTAATCCCAATATGCTAGGTGTTAGAATATTAGACTGTAATTGGACTACAATAGTACAAAGTTTCCTTTTCTACAGTTTTCTTGTTCAAACACTAGCATTGTGGAGTGTTTAGCTGAATGTGTGGTGATTAGTACTAATCACTATTGAGCATTTTTAGCTGTAGCTCCATATGCTGGCTGCTGAATAGGGAGTTAGCGAGCTAGTTGATATTGTACCGAATGCAATAACATTCCCTTTTATTCTTACAAAAGCTAGCATGTTGGAACTTTAGCTGAGTGTTTTGATATAGTGTCTTACCGCAAACTTCTGTTAGCTAGCTGCGAATTAGATGACAAAGTTGTGATGAGTTCCTTTGCTCATTAGCTCATTAGCTCATTAGCTAATTAGCTATTAAATAGACTACAGTAGTGCCGAGTATTTTTTTCCCCCTTAGCGACTGTTAGATCAAACAATAACGCGTCAAATAAAATGAAGACATTCTCTTTTCTACTGACTCGAATATTAGCACTTCTGATTTGGAGTAATTCAGATCGTTGGTTTATTTTTAGTTCTAATCCTGTACGCTAACAGGTACTAACTAGGCATGTTGGTTTCTTTTGTAACGACATTTTATAGCTGCTCACTAGCCAGTTAGCTAGCGATTGTGAATATGGCAACATTCAACTGAATATTATAAAGTTCTAATTTTTTCTAGCAAATGCTAGCATTTTGGATTCGTTAGCCAAGCGCTGATTTATTTCAAGGGCACGTCACATCCGTTAGCTGCTAGTCCTTTGTCACATGCACTAGCTACTAGTTTTCCTGTTAGCTAGTTAGTGAATTAGGTAAATTCTCTTTTCTAGCAACTTGCATGTAAAATGTTAATATTTATTGATGTATGTTTAGCACTAATCTCATGCTCACTCCTCAAACACTAACGGATTCTTCTGGAATGTTTCGTTGTGGAGTGCCATCATGTATGCTAGCTGCTGACTAGCTACTTAGCTAGCTAGTGAACACTGTACCGAATGATATGATGTTCGTTTGCTAGCATTTCGGAGTTGTAAGCTGAGCGTCGAGTTGTTTCTGCTGCTCGTCACGTCCGTTAGCTGCTACAGTAGTCCTATCAGCTTGTCCCTGAATTGGCTACAGTGAAGAGAAATTTACAATTTTGATGGATAAAACACTAATATTTCGGATTGTTCAATCATGTTTTCGTTAATTTATATCTAGCACTAATCCCGTATGCTAGCTGCGCATTAATCGTATTTTGAAGGTCGTATTTCTGTTGACTTTTCTGTCGAACACTAGCATGTTGATTTTGAGGGAATTGCTTTATGCTTGCTTTAAGCTTGCTAGCTAGCTGCTTATCGTCAGTTTAGCGATTTGAAAGTGGAGGTTTTTTGAGTGCTAATAATAAAATTTCTATCTAAAACTAGCGTTTGGGACCAAAATAAAAAGGAAACAGGATTGTTTTTGTTTCTTGTTGATGATAAAATGCCTAGAATTGCACGTCATTGCTATTTTTTGGGGTTATTTTACAATATCAATTCTAGTTTGTAATAAAATGGTTGAAAATTGTAACACTTTCATCATTATATGAAATCATGTATAACTGATTTTTTTTTTTTTTTTCCACGAGCATGGGAAATATCCGACATGTTTTATTTTTAGTCAGTTGTGTTTTTCAGATGTTTACAAGCTTTGTGTTTTTGCAGGAAGTGGTTAGCTGTAGCTATTCCTCATATCTCAGAATTATCGTCTAAACCTAATCCAATTCTGGTTACAGAAATATTATAAACAGCTGTTCATTTTCTTTCTTTGTGCTTTTCTTGTAGTTGGGTTTCATGTTGATTTAGCAGAACTAGCAGTGTGTGGGGGTTTCAGGAGAGAATTGTTCCTTCATTCTCTCCCATTCCTTGGCATTATTCATGTACAGAAGATAAATCATTTAATAAAGATTCTGATTATCTCGCTCCGTGTGTGTGTGTGTGTGTGTGTGTGTGTGTGTTAATTTCTTAACAAAGTTCTGAACTCAGTGTTATTTTGTCTTCGATAAACATAATAAATACGAGTGGAACGAAGGGCCGCGTTGGAATTCTGGGAAGGAACGAGGGGCCGTGTTGCATTCTGGGAAGATATGAAGAGCTGTGCTGCATTCTGGGAAGGGAAAGCGTATATGTATATTAATAAAGCACTGAACAGAGGTCGTTAAATTCCCTGCTGTCACTTTGATGCTTCAGTAATTGCTTCATCCATCTGCCCTGAGCTCGGGGACATGCACACATCCGAATTAGCATTTTTATAGAACTAGAGACAGAGAGGTACTTCAGGTCCTAGAGGTCATTTATTTTTCCCTCTTTTTTCTTTTGTTCTTTTTGCTAATAATGTTTCTCTTCTTCTCTGATCTTTATTTTATTCTTTATTTATTCTGACTTTATTTCAGAGACAGGAGTTGACTTTCTGGACAGAGTGGAGGTCATTTTTCTTATAACTTTTACCCATAATCCTGTTCATTTCTCTCCATCTTCATGTCTTATGTTTTTATCTGTAGCGCTCTCTTTCCATGCTCTTTGTTGTCTTTTCTCATTAGAACCTTTCCAGGGATATTTGCTAGAGAGTTTTTCTTGAGTCACAGTTCAAATCTGAATTCAGCTTTAAAGGAGAGCCGAGTACTCACTTTAGAATACAGTAATGCAATCTTTATTTACCGAGTGAAGACTAGTGTAAAGCTTAAGGTGCTGAATCAACACCTGCGCTGGTCATGTGATGTATAAACATCCTGATGTGTCCATTCAACATACAGTGGTGCTTGAAAGTTTGTGAACCCTTTAGAATTTTCTACACTTCTACATGAATATGATCCAAAACATCATCAGATTTTCACACAAGTCCTAAAAGTAGATGAAGAGAACCCGATTAAACTAACGAGACAAAAACATTATACTTCATTTATTTATTGAGGATAATGATCCAATATTACAGATCTGTATGTGAACCTTTGCTTTCAGCATCTGGTGTGACCCCCTTGGTGTGACTAAGCGTTTGGGGTAAGTGTTGATCGGTCCTGCACGTCGGCTCGGAGGAGTTTCATCCCGTTCCTCAGTACAGAACAGCTTCAGCTCTGGGGTGTTGGTGTGTTTCCTCACGTGAACTGCTCGCTTCAGGATCTTCCACAACATTTCTACTGGATTAAGGTCAGGACTTTGACTCGGCCGTTCCAAAACATTATCTTTATTCTTCTTTAAGCGTTCTCTGGTAGAACGTCTCGTGTGTTTAGGATCGTTGTCTCGCTGCATGACCCACTTTCTCTTCAGATTCAGATCATGAACAGATGTTCTGATATTTTCCTTTAGTATTCGCTGGTATACTTCACAGTTCATTGTTCCATCAGTGACGGCGAGTCGTCCTGGTCCAGATGCAGCAACACAGTCCCAAACCCCGACACTACCACCACCATGTTTCACAGATTTGATACGGTTCTTCTGCTGGAATGCAGTGTTTTCCTTTCTCCAAACATTTAAAGCATCATCTATCCACAGAACATTTCCATTAGCCTTCTCGCTTCTTCACATGATTTTAATAAACTGCAGAAGGGCAGTAATGTTCTTTTTGGAGAGCGGAGGCTTTCTCCCTGCAGCCCTGCCACGCACACCGCTGTTGTTCAGTGTTCTCCTGATGGTGGACTCATGAACATTAACATCAGCCAATGTGAGAGAGGACTTTAGTTGCTTAGAAGTTCCCCCGGGTTCCTCTGTGACCTCGTGGACTTTTACACATCTTGCTCTTGGAGAGATCTTTGTTGGTCTCCGATCCTGTGCAGGGAACAGTGGTGTTGAATTCCCTCCATTTCTACACAATCTGTCTGGCTGTGGATGGGTGGAGTCCAAACTCTTTAGAGATGGTTCTGTAACCTTTTCCAGCCTGATGAGCTTCAACAACTCTTTTTTTCTGAGCTCCTCAGAAATCTCCTTTGTTTGTACCGTGATACACTTCCACAATCACGTGTAGTGAAGATCAGACTCCGATAGACCCCTGTTCTTTCAATAAACCAGGACGCTCCCTCACTCACTCACTCACACCTGATCATCATCCCACTGCCTGAAAACCCCGGACTCTAATCTCACCTTCAGGTTAACTGCTAATCCTAGAGGTGCACATACTGTGCCACTCACAGATCTGTAATACTGGATCTTTTTCCTCAATAAATAAATGACCAAGTGTAATATTTATGTTTATTTTTTCTATTTTTAGGACTCGAGTGAAAATCTGATGATGTTTTAGATGATTTTTATGCAGAAATATTGAAAATCCTGTAGGTGTAGATGTTAATTCGTTGTTATTGTTAACGTAATACTAGATGTTCGTTTTTCCCTTCAGCGCTGTAGCTGCCACTAATGTTTTTGGTGTTTATTTATTCATCAGTTTTGATGTTTAATTCGTTTTAAATCTACAGGAGTTTTATGAATCACTGAAGCTGTTCGTTACATTTACTAAAAGCGTTAAAACACTTGGGTGTTAATACCGGAGATGTTCATTAGGCATAGTAAACGATTAACACTTAAAGATCAGGTGATCATTTTTAATTGTAAAGTCCGGAACTTGTCATTTAATTGTAAAGAATTCATTTAGGAGCGAAAATATCAATTTGTTCAATTTAATGCACATTTGGCTAAAAAAATGTAAGTTGTATTGAATGCTTCTTAATTAAACGATTCTCCATTATGGTTATTTTAATTCTATTTAAAAATGTTGTTCCACAAAAAGGAAATAAAATTTCCCCAGATTAATTTTATTACTTGCTTAAAATTGGGGGAAAAAAGTCAGAAACCATCTCGGTGATTATAATATACTGTATGAGTAATTGTTGCAATGGATGTATAACCTGACACGACTTTAACACGTAAATACATTGCTTTTATTTAAAGAACCTTAATTATTATTATGTTTTTTAATAAAATATAAAATAATTATATAATAAACGTCGATATATACATGCAGTTCTTTATTCACCAAAACACGAACATTTTAAATTTTTACATAAAACAAAAAAAAGCATTTAAAAAAATTTTTTTTTATTATTATTTGATTATTTTCTTTATATTGTTATTAAATTTCTTTTTAAACAACAGAATGGAAATGAATAATGAAATGCATCATTTCCCCCCTCAAATCCCATTGAAAACTCTCGATTTTAAAATAAACACACTCCACTCCAAACTGTGTTCTGTATCAACAGGAAATAAAACATTTTTATTGAACATTTTGTGTATATGAAGAAGTTATATAACAACAGTCAGAAACTTCACAGAGTGAATCACTACACAAAGTCGAACGCAATCGTAAAACACCTCGTCGAAAAATGAAGGTTTACACACGCAATAGAACCGTATAACCCAGATTTATGGCAGGGAAGAGAGAGCGAGAGCGAGAGAGAGAGAGAAGGAGAGAGAGAGAGAGAGAAATAAAAAGAGAAGAGGAAAAAACACTACAAGATTACACAGAAATTTTCCACACACAAAAGCAGGCAGTCGATATACACAAAGGCAACTGGGATCTTTCTACAGCATCAGATTCTAATTTCTATACAAGATTCTCCTCCCGAGTGTGGCTTTTTCTCACCGAGCAAACAAGTGAGCGACGTTTGTGTTTTTCGTCAAACCGATCTCACAAGAACGCTGTAAGAATTCCGACGAGTCGTTTCATTTTAACCGCTAGCTCCGCCCCCGTTTCTCGAATCTGTAGAATCGGTGGCTTTTCACACTGGCTACAGCTCCGACAAATTGAGAACATTTTTCACGAACGCGTTTTGTCGTACTCAAAGTGTTCATTGTTCATTTCTCCCAAATCCCTGGTCTGGAGATCGTAACGTAACGTTAAAGCTGTTAAGAATATTAGTGCAGTAATAATGTTGAGTTCTGTTTCAATAAACAATAAAGAACACTGCCTCTGAACTCGTAAACGTTCGTCATTTCTTTGAGAATTTTTTACTAATCCTTTTTTTTTCTTTTACTCAATTTTTTAACCCTCTACCGCATGAATTATTTACACGGTATTATAATTACTTAAAATACAATGTAATTGCAAAATATCTGAAGTTCTAATAGCTGTTCTTACTTGGATAGTAATCAAAATTGAAATGTTCTATTAGAGTTCCATTATCGCATGTCGTTGCCATATGGCAACAATCACATTTGAATATTTAACAGAATATTCGTAATATATAATCTAGTATAAGTGACAAAAAAAGAAATGTTAACTTCTCTCCGATTGTGTTTACTATCAGTTTGTCGTTTAAGTAGTTTCGCCTGAATGTTGAAAAATTTACCAAATGTTGAGAACGCTCCTACGATGCCCTTCACCGTGCCATGTGACTGCAGGAAAGGAAGCGCAAACAGCACTTCCTGGTCATCCGACATGACGACATCTTTTCGTTACATCAAAGTTAAAAGCCCCTTTTCCCAGTTACACGGGAAAAATGGGGGATGACTTCATCGTTGCCATACGGCAACACCATGCAGTAAAGGGTTAAAGCTTTATTTTCGAGCGATGTCATTGTGGTGAACATTTATATTTTTTTAATTAGGAAAAGCTGCAAATGATACTTACACCCTTTTAAAGCGTTGTAAGCTTTGTCAATTCTTCGCGAAAACACGGCACGACGCCGTTTCCCAGTCAGAGTTTGCCGTTGCGGGAGGTTGAAACGATGACGCGGTTTTTCCGTGCTTGACGTGACATTTCCACCGGATTGAAAAGCGTGACAATATTTTAAAACGTTTCCTACGAGAAGCTTCAAGAATCCTTACGGATCATTCACGACCGCGAGAGATGACGACGCGTCCTCGCGTGACTCGTACAAATCCCTTATGACCTTTTAACGGCGTGAAGCTACAAGTCCGCCTCATCATTGGGATGCTTCATACGAGTTGATTAGTCGACCGTTACGGTACGAGTGTATTAGGGTACGAGTGTATTACGGTACGAGTGTATTAGGGTACGAGTGTATTACGGTAAGAGTGTATTAGGGTACGAGTGTATTACGGTAAGAGTGTATTACGGTACGAGTGTATTAGGGTACGAGTGTATTAGGGTATGAGTGTATTACAGTACGAGTGTATTAGGGTACGAGTGTATTACAGTACGCCTGTAAGCGTAAGACGGGAAACGCTTCAGATTTTTAATAACGTTAATGAGAGATTTTAGTTACGATGAAGCAGCTGAATTAAATGAACTGTTTATAACTGAAATATTTGTATGAATTTGTATGTGTAGAACTCCGGTGTCCGGTGTCCGGTGTCCCACGACAGATCTGCTCAGATCTGACCTTCATAAGCAGGTCTTCTGAGTGTTTCTTCAATAATACGATGGTATGCCGAGGACCTGTAGCTCCACGTCGCTCAACCAAACCAGTCCGTGAATCGGCTCGTCAGAATTCTGACGCGTTTTTCTTAAAGAGACCGTGTGTGTGTGTGTGTGTGTGTGTGTGTGTGTGTGTGTGTGTTGCATGCTTTGGTAGGCTGCAGTAAAAGTCAGCATTGCTTTGCAGGGCTAAAAATGGCTTTTATCTCTTTTTACTTTACAATGCAAACAGCAATGCCGCCTCTTACTGTTACTGCATCTAATTCGTCTAATCGTGTAGAAATTAGCGTGCTGCGTCAGAAACGAACGAACGAACGGATTAAAAAAACAAAAAAAGAAGAAGAAGAAGAAGAAGAAGAATTAACCCTGGTTTTTATAAACATAAACCTACTTCCCCCCCCCCTAAATGTTTAGATATCGACAATATAAAGGATTGAGGTTACATCGTATAATTACATCGTGATTATATGTGTTTAATAAGCCGTGTCGTAACTCGATGAAGATCGAATCAATATTTATTGCGACATTGAATCCAAAAAAAGAAACAAACAAACGAACGAACAAATGAATAAATAAATAAAAGTGCCGACTATATACTTGGTCCCAAATAATACAAACCTCACACAGTCTGAACTGTACATTCTGAGTTTGATATTAAATATAAAAGGGCACTAAAAAGGAACGATAACCAGAATAATCATCAAACGACGATAACGAAATCAATAATCATACCGATCGATACTGAAACAGTTAACGATACATTTCTCAGGTTTTTACGCTGTTTGTGAACGCAAATATAAAAATATATACACACATTTTGGATTTTTGGTGGGGACAGGGGTTTGTATATATATATATATATATATATGTATTTATTTATATTTATATATTTATACTCTAATATTTTAGATATAAGTGTAATTCTGTGATATTTAGATGGCTGGATCTGTGTGTTTGGAAAAAAAGAAAGTAAAAAAGAGAAAGAAACAAAAAGAGAAAAAAAGGGAGGAAGCCTTAACACGTTTTGAAGTTGAGCTCAGCTAGAATATATACACGCACTCTACATGTGCTGCGTCCTACTGACACCGTGATTATAATATCGTAAATGATATTCTTCTCATGTTCTAAATCGTTATCATCGTTCTCGGGCAGCTTCACCCACGTAACACTATGGGGATGAACACGGAAGTATTGCACAGTGCTCAAAAAAAAAACTCCATCGAAACCCGAAGACGCTGCGCACGCGTACGCGTCCGTATTTCTCGGCATGTTAGCGAGGACAGAAATGGCGGCACGACACACTACGCTACAGATAGTTATTGATAAAACTCTACATCTCTACGACACACACACACACACACACACACACGGACGGCAGTCACAGTGATACACGAAGCAGTCCTCAGAGACGTCTATGGTATGACGAAGAGCGTTCGTTTGCTATCTTTTTATTATAATTTTTTTTAAAATCACCTACACGATAACATTGAAAACATTGAAAAACTCCTCCTGAAGCTAGCGTCTAGGATACATAAGAGGTTCCTCCATGACAAGAGGTTTTAATGGTTTTAATGGACCGATGCTTGTTGGTTTGTCCTCTCATGGCATACGATCTCACGAAAAAATGAAATTCGTAAGAATTCGAACAAATCCGGGTTTATAAGAGATGCCGCGAGCGTTGTAGGAACGCGCGATCGTGTGGTCATGTGGTAAACCCGTACTAAAGCACGTCTTTGTTTTCCCGCACAAACCTCTGAAAAGAAAAAAAAAAAAAAAGAAAGGGAATTTATAAACGAAATTGACTACCGCTAACTTCAGCCGACATCCCAGTGTTTAATCACGCGGAAATGCGCTTCAATATTACGTCAAAAATCGGAAGTCATTTAGGGCTTGTTGTGGTCGTCACGTTGAACTTGAAAAAAAACTCCTAGCAAAATAACTGTGTGGATAAATTGAAGGAGGAAAGTAAATAATCGTTCTGTTAAACCTTTCCAATTTCACATACGAGTCGGCGCCTTACGCGGCACGATTCCGTCGGATCGTTAAGAATTCCGTACACGCACCGTGAAGAAAATCTTAAAAATCTCAGAATTCTTCTGAAACTGGAACGGTGCAACAGCCACGTTCCACACCAGACTCATTTTTAATCGCCGATGGTTGTAAAAAAAAAAAAAAAAAAAAAGAGTCCACATTGTCACACTTGGACTTTTCCTCCGATATTTCATAATCAGACCTGTGGAACTTTATTACGGATTGTTATCAAGCAGTTTTGTTACGAATTCTTACAAGCGTGCGATCATGAGAGCGTACTGCTACGTTAAACCCGTGATAGAGGACTTTATGGACTAATATCTGCAGACCATTAACTTTTACGGTTAATTTTATTCGTTTATTATTTTTTTTGAAAGATACCTAAAAGAGAAAAACATGGCCTGAGAATGTGTCTCTAATTAACGGACTGTACCTCGACCCGTTTATCCTGAACATAATTCAAAGCTTGAGTTGAATTTCTGTCGAGAGGAACGAAGGGACGAAGCGTTTACAGATTTCTTGATGGCAAACTTGAATATGTACAGAATTTACACGTCCTGTCACGACCACCCGATATCCGAGTTCATAAAAATCCCTCTTTATTTTGTTTATTTAACCTTTTTTTTTTTTTTTTTTCTTTTTGGCCGGTTCAATATTTTAGGAATTTGTGTGAAATCGTGTTCTAGTTTTATTAAAGGACGTTACCGGCTGAAAGCGTCACCTCCGCAGACCATTAACTTTTATGGTTATTTATTTATTTATTTATTTATTTCTTTGAAGATATTTTCATTTCGAAACAATCCACTGAACATTTCTATTCATTTAAACGTTTTCGACTGAATACTGAATCAAGTTCCTCTGAACTAAGAACTTTCTCCGATCTTATCCAAAAAAAAAAGAGAGAGAGAAAAAAAAAAAACAAACTCGTCCAAAATGTCGATTTTTGTCGTCGTTGTTCCGAACTACAGTGCAAACAGTAGCCATCGTGTGAAGGAGATTGGCAGTAAAAGCATGGCTAAGGCTATTGTCACTGCGTAAAGAGGCAACGTAAAGTAAACAGAAAATTCGATTTTGCACCTTCAAGGCCAACGAAATGGTTACTTGTTCCCAAAGAACCAAAAGCTACAGCCACTAAGTGGAGCGTGTGCATGAGGAGAAAGTCACGTACGTTTCTCACCTCCCTGAAAATAATGGCAGTGTTTAAAAGCTTGTCTCTTAGAGTCGGTGTTTTATTATTACACACCGACTTTTCTGGAGAAATCAGCATCAGTTTGTTAAAAAACGCAGAACTTTTGATTTTTTTCTCTTTTTTTTCCCCCTTTACGGCTAAAGGCCTGACGGTGTAGAATAAAGTAGAATAAAAAACAAAACAAAACATGCAATTACCAAAAATATTAATTTCAGAGCTAGAGTCTTGAACAAATCCAACGAAATACGTCTGGTGACGAAGTTTAACGAATTAACGTAAGGTAAGCGTTGAGGATCGAATGGCTACGGTTAGTGAATTCGTCATGCTTGGGGGCTTTAGGACAAAATATAAGGTTCAGATTGAGGATCTGGGGGAGATCAAGGAGCTGCTAAAATAATGATTAAGCAAAAAATGCAAAAAAGAAAAAATTCAAATCAATTTAAGAACTCATGTGCTTGTAGAACTTCCTGCATATTTTACCGACTGAACCATATCAGTTAATGGCCTATATTTCCATGCTAAAATGTAATATACTGAAGATGTTATACATATATATTACAGTATTCCATTTTATACGGGTTTCTCCGTGTACTCTGTTTTTATTTTGAACAATTCTTTAAGCCAAAGGTTTTTTTTGTTTGACCATTTTGTTTTTAAATACCCCTGAACTCTCGTCTCGCAGGTTGAAATTCTTTCAAATATACATATATATGATATATAATATATATGTATATGTTTAACTGGAATGCAATAAGATAGATATCGTAAATCCTGCTGTTATTATATATAATATTGGCTCTGCTATATCTGCATTTACATAATTTAAAATAGAATATCTTAGTAAAAACATCAAGATATACACAGATTAGGAAACAGGTAACAACATACAAACACAAACTAGAAATCGTATTTTTTTGTCTGCATACGGATATATACACCTGTGGTACACGGTTTTTTTCCATTCATGCGCTATCTACACTGATCATATTGCTTAAAAGAAGGGTTTAAGGGGGTTAAAGGTCATGGAGGATGGTCAAAACAGCAGGCGAAGACAGGAAGGAATGTTAAACACAACTTGAGGGGTGTGTGTGTGTGTGTGTGTGTGTGTGTGTGTGTGTATTGGGGCAAGTGGGCGGTCAAAATACCGACAACTATTATAAAAGGAGGCGTTTCATTGCCAGACAAGAAGAAGAAGAAGAAGAAGAAGAAGATTTTAGAGGGTGTAAGGATCCATACATCACTGAGGTATGTACACGCACTGGGTTAGGACCACTAAAAGGGGTGGGGTTAATGGCTAAAGGGGGGCAGAGCTTTATTTTTTGACGGACAGCTGGGCATCCACTTCTTCCTCCGGCTTGAGCACGTGCCACTGGGCGATGGGTCTCCGTGGGTTGGCCAACATATCCGACCAATGGCGAAGCTCGGTGCCTGAGCTGTTCAGCCCTATGAAAACTTTACCGATAGCATCGTTTTTGCCGATCTTGTCATAGTCCAGAACAGTTATAACGATTTGAACTTTCTGTAAAGAGAGAGAGAGAGAGGGAGAGAGAGAGGGAGAGAGAGAGACAGACAGAAAAAAACACAAGAACACAACGGTTAATTCTGCAGATGAGTGACTAGATTTATTTAGACGTGAAAAATGACGTGTGCTCTGGGACTCCCGCATTCTGAGATTCTAATCACGCTCGATCTCAGAACTATGTCATCAGCCATCTTTGGTCACGGTGACACTAAATAACATCATATTTACATTTACATTTACGGCGTCTGGTCGACGCCCTTATCCTGAGCGACTTGCATTTATCTCATTTATACGTCTGAGCAGTTGAGGGTTAAGCGCCTCGCTCAAGGGCCCAGCAGTGGCAGCTTGGCGGTGACCTCCTGACCTTCTGATCAGTAACCCAGAGCCTTTAACCACTGACACACCACTGCCCCTGCAGGTCTAAGACCGCCCATCTCAATCACGACCAAAGAATTCTTTTACAACGCGCAATATTTCTTTTGGGCCAAAAATCGTTTAGCATAAATCCAGTTTAAAGGAAATATCTTAATTAGCTAGATAAGTCTGAATTCCTCACACAGGGAACACAAGGCTTTGATTAAGTCGTCGGTTATGTGCTGTATTGAAGCACACATAAGCCTAGTGACTTCAGTTTGTAAGCGGTATAAATGATTGTTTAATTACAAGTTGTTATGCTAACGAATGAAAGGGAATTGGTCCAGCAGAGCAGCAGAGGGAGAACGATGCAGCGTGAATAGAGAGATCAGTAACGAGACGACGACGAGGCCTGCGTTAAAGCGTGCTGACTTCGGCCTCACGGAGACTCGTTTCCATCACGAACGTATAATCCTTCGTAAAGTGAGCGATCGTATTTAATAATTCTCTGTTTTGTTTATTTAAAGTTAAATTAAATGCAAATGCTGCAGCTTTACTTCTAGTTGAGAAAGATATTTCGGGCTTCAGAACTTACATATAGTTCCCAGGTCCACACACACACACACACACACACACACACACACACACACACACACACACACATTTAGTTATACATATAGGTGCATCTCAAAAATTTTGAGTATCATGGAAAAGTTAATTTTTTTGGATAATTTAATTCAAACAGTGGAACTTTAGCACTTTATTTTGAAGCACTACGATGTGGAAGTAGATCTACAGCGTGCTAGATGTTCGTCATTTTCTTCTTTAAACTTGTAAACTCAGAGTTAGCAAAGATTATGGCTGATATTTTAAAGGCCCGTTATTGTTAAAATGATTATTTTTTAAATTCCTCACCGACCAATCTCAGGTTTTCTAAAGAAAGAAAAACAGCCCCTTGCTAATCGTTTTCTGTATTGATTGAATTTACAGCTGTGAAGGTCGGAGATCAGAGACCGGCGCTCACTCGTAGTTAAGTGATAGTCAATATGGATTATAGATCAAACGAGATCTAGATAACGAAAGAAGGATAACGAGGCCACCATTAAGCTCTGGTGCATTTTGATTGAATCAGAGTCTTCCTCAAAGTGGTACAGTCAGCACACTGATAATTAGCAGTGTACTGAGGTCATGGCTCGGAGAGACGGATGTTTTCACCAGCAAAACATCTGGCTAAGAAGCTTCCTCGGACCGCCAGAAGTGGTTTGACATATGAATGGATTTAAATAAATAAAAAAACACCTCTTTCTAAGATATTTTGACAGAGTGGATCAGATATGCAGCATAAAAGATAAAACTAATCATTGAGCTAAAACTCCAGGGCACTGGGAATCGTAATAACAAAGCAGGTGATTATTTGGGGAATGTTTTTTTGCTGGATTATTCCGGAACTACGTAGCTGCATGGCTGGTTTCTTGGGAAAGTCTTAAATCGGGTCTCTCATTAGAATCAGGTTAAATCCGGGATACGTAACCTATCGGGTGTATTAAGTCAGGCACAACACAGAGCTACAGCGTTCCCGGAAATCCATTTTTACGCCCGTGCTGTAAAACCAAGCCGATTTTCCATGTAATCAAATACCGAAGAGGCACCGTAAAGTTATCTACCCTTTTGGAAGAGAGTCGACTTTATATTTAATGAGTTGAGAGTGGGACATTCTGATTAGCAGCCTTAGTGCTGAATTGAAAGCAGAACACACACAGCAAATCCTCTGAACCGTGAAATGCAGAATCAATTTGGAGCACTTTGCGCTTATTTGCAATGCCGCCACCGAGCATGGATTTTAAAATGACTATCAGCTCCGTAAACCCTATTTAGGGCCAATTTGAGTATATTTAAAGTGTCAAACGTGGCCCTGGTGCATCGTTGTTACCTGGATTTGTTCAAATGGCACTTCGAAACTGAAGGACTCATTGTAGTAGGGGTTCAGGGTGTTCTTTTTGATTGTCGTCTTTTTCTTCTTCAGACGTTTACCGTTCTGCATCAGATGGATCTTCACGTACGGGTCTGCAAGAAGACACAAAAATGGCAAAGTTAAATCATGGCACCTTAAAGATAAATCTCTCTGTCAATATCTCTACCTTATGAAATCCATTTATTCCTCAATCCTGACCCTAATACATTCCAGACCCTACATGACCACGCCCACCAGGACCCTTCACAGACCTTACTTGATATATCCTACACTATTCCCTCATAGTCCCCACTAAACTCCTCCCAGATTGTACTCGATGCTTCTAAGTTCCCACTTGATTCCTTCCTAAACCTTACCAATAAACTTCTCCCAGACAGTTCCTGTTCTGTACTAGACCCCACATGATTCCACTTGAACCTCATTTGAGCCATTATAAATGCTACTTACCCCTACCAGATCCTGCATGATGCTTCCTAGAGCCCACCTTACCGCATCCCAGACCTTACCTCACACCATTTAGACCCACTTGAACCTTCATAAACCCAAATGAACTCCTCTCAGATCATACCTGACCTTTTACTAGACCCCAACCGACGCCATGTGAATCCAGTTGGAGCCCAAATAAATACCATTTAACGTCTTGCGGATCCTACTGGCTGCTTCCTGGATTCCACTTTATTTCTTCCTAGACACAGCATCCTTCCTTCTTACGTTTGCTCTTGTACAAGACTGCCTTTGCCTGGTTTATTCCACATAACCGTGTCCAGATCCTACCTGATGGCTCCTAAACCCAGACCTTACTTGACCTTGGTGGATACCATTAAGGACCTACATTCTTAATATGTCCTACTGCGTAATGGTTAACAACTGATGGTTTGTAATGGTATTTGTAGTGGAACCCATTAGATTTACTTCCTGATCAATTTGATTGATGCCAAAATACTCCAAATTCTTCAACAGTCCTAGCTGTGCCGTAGTGTATCTACATTCTCAGTTAAACCTACACAGTGACCTGACCATTATCTCAGATTCTTTCAATGTCCAACTGCCTCAACGTACTGCTGAGACATTTAAAAAAAAGACCTGAAAAACCCAGACAAATCCGGAAATCAATCTGTCGGTGGTCGTCTGGGGCAACTGGAGATTTGCGCGAGTTCACAGACATCCTGTATCTTTGAAGAAATTTTGCACTTACACCAAAGCCATTGGGAGACAACAAAGATGGAAGGCATTTAGTTCACCAAAGTGCTTTAAGGCAAAAATCCCATTAAAAGCATTGATGTGGAAGGTTAGTGAAAAGAAAGTTTCAGCCAGAAAAAAAAAAGTTATATGCACTGTCCTGTTTAGCCTCGGGCATTTTAGCAAATACAAATCGTGTATGCTTACCTCACCACGTAAACACACCGTCATTTCCATCATTTCCATCAAAATGTTCTGCACGTTTTACATTTTAGCAATAAGATTGTATCATCCAAAGACTGCAAGCCAGCCAAACAAGTATGCAGGAAATGGAACACACACTCACCAAGTGATTATTTAATTTTTTAAAAAATAACTCCAAATCAATCCAAGCTCGCCTTTCTTTCAAAGGCTTTAGAAAAGGTATTGGTCTCTTTTTACAGGTACATGTATCCAATTAATAGCCTCTGAAGGCTTTTCCAGTCAGGGATTTGCTCTCATCATGGCACTTCTTCCTACTGCTGGTGATTCTAGTTCTATTAGTAAATAACTTCTTGATCTCAGTGCCTCTTTACCACAGCATCTTACCTTCCTTCCTGTCTGTACTTTGCAATATCGCTTCTGCCTGGATTAGACCTTTGTTTTTCCGTTGGTAAATAAAAATCTCCCAAGGTGTTCCACAAGGCTCTGTCTTAGGCCGCCTTCTGTTTGTCATCTACACGCTCCCTCTGAGCTCTATCACTCGCCAGTTGTTCGACAGTTTCATTTCCAGGTTGACGACACTCATATCTATCTTAGTACGCCACCTTATTTCTCTTTCCCTGCTGTCATGACAACTGCCTCCATCACATCGTTTCCTCAAGTTAAATTCTGATAAAAAAAACATCATTTTGTTAGGACCAAAGGCAACCTATTTATGATCAGTGATGTATATCTTGCCTTAAACCAGGGGCGTCCAGTCTTATCCGGACGGGGCCGGTGTGGGTGCAGGTTTTCAGTCCAACCAGGCAGAAGCCACACCCGAGTCTATTGAATGCCAAGATCAGCTGATTAAACAGGCGGACTCAGGTGTGGCTCCTGCTCTGTTGGAATGAAAACCTGCACCCACACCGGCCCTTTCCCGATAAGATTAGACTCCCCTGACGCTGATGATGAATTAATTCTGACTGATTAATCTCCTTCCAGACATTTTTATAACTTTATAACTAAAGCAGCATTCTTCCACCTATATAATATTACCTGAATTTGCTTATCTCTCAGATTTCCTAATGGAGAAGTTCCGGTTCATGCCTTCATCACATCGTGTCTAGACTTCTATAACTCTTTACCACATACAAAGCACTGTAACGTTCCATCATACCAACTCTTTTTATCTAGAGGTGTGGTCTTCTTTTAATCTTTACACACAACTCTGTGGTTCCTTGCTTTTTTACTGGCTTAAGGTTGGCTTAGAGAAGATGGGTTGAAAGATGATGAACTCCTTTCCCTCTCGAAATAGCTAAGCTGAAATCCAACCCCTCTTAGGCTCATGTGACCTTCCTAATTCCACCTTTTTGCTCCCATTTTTTAATTTATTAAAAAAAAAAAACCCTCTTTTGGACCCACCCAACCACTCTGGTAGATCTCTCTTAAACCTGCCGGAATACGTTAGACCCATTCTAGTTCTTCAAACCTTGGTAGACCACACTTAAGCCACCCAGAGCACACCTGACCCCTCCAAGGGCTCCAAGGTGGTGACTTGATGAAGTGACCTCTCTCAGACCATAACGACTCCTCTTAGATCTGACTTAAACCCACTTAAACCACATTGACCCCTTTTAATCCCACTTCTCTTCTCTTACTCAACACCCGACCCCTCCCTGATCTTACTTAAACCAATCTGAGCAAACTTGACTGCCCCTAAACCCACTTAGCCCTTCCTAATCTCCATCTAACCCCCTTTAGACCCTACCCACCCTACCCTAGTCCCTGCCTGATCCCTGCTAATCACTCTGACACCTAGCTAACACA
Organism: Ictalurus punctatus; assembly: GCF_001660625.3. Taxonomy (NCBI): domain Eukaryota; kingdom Metazoa; phylum Chordata; class Actinopteri; order Siluriformes; family Ictaluridae; genus Ictalurus; species Ictalurus punctatus. The sequence continues at coordinate 26,267,789 of NC_030434.2, forward strand.
TTACAGTTCCTAAAAGGACCCTTCTTAGAGCTGACTTAAAACCAAATAACGAGTCCTAACCCCACCTGACTGACTCCTAGCCTCGCCCTGTCCCATTCTAGACCGCTTCCTAACAGAGGTCTTTATCCACCTGCTGCATGGTACTGAAAATGGAATACATGCTTCTTTTTGTCTAAATGTCATTCTGAGAGACACTTTCACCATCGCTCTTTCTTTCTGTCTTTCCCGCTGCTACTGCTTCATTTCCGTACCTGCAGCTGAGCAGATAAATAATGATAAAAATAATATCTCTGGCATTTACAGTCCCTGTGTGATATTTCCTTTATCTTCCACATCATCAGAGAAATATTATATATATATATATATATATATATATATATATATATATATATATATATATATATATATATATATATATATATAATGTAGGACAAAATGCAATGCAGTGACAATGTTATAATCTAATCTAATCTCATCTCATCTAATACTGAAACTGACTGAGTCTGTCTGTCTGTGACACTGTCTGTTAATGTTTCAGTCTATCTATCTATCTATCAATCTATCTGTCTGTCTGCCTCTCTGTCTGTCTATCTATCCATCTATCTATCTATCTATCTCTGTCTGTGTATCTATCTATCTATCTATCTATCTATCTATCTATCTATCTATCTATCTGTCTGTCTGTCTCTCTGTCTGTCTATCTATCTATCTCTCTATCTCTGTCTGTGTATCTGTCTGTCTATCTATCTGCTCTTTAGATGGTAACACATAACAGACACATGGCGCCTCCTGTTGGAAAAAATCTGACACTGCTACAAGGGTCAGAGGGACACAGAGAGACAGACAGCCAGCCAGAGAAAGTTTGTGAGCAGTTGCCTAGCAACATGCAGCCAGAGGACCGTCTATGAGAAGTGTGACTGCAGAAACACAGAGGTCCCAAATCCCAGGGCTGTCTCAGACGTGTTTTAGGCCACGATAACGCTTCCTCTCTACCACACCGATTTGTCAGTGATTACGCTGTTGTATTTATTCCACAACCACACAGTGTGCTTTCACACATTTTCTCAACCTTTCTCGAGCTTTTTTAAACAGTCTTAACATTCTCTAAACCTGTTTTATACGACATCATAACTCTACTGCATGTCTGCAAAATCTATTAACACTTCACTCATGCCTCAAAACCTAGCTATTGTGTCAGTAAATTGGTCAAGACCACGGTGAAAAGGTTGTTTTTCCACTGCGTGAGCCGTACTGGTGGAAGTGTTTAGAAGTTTTTTCAGCATGGCAGGCAACCCTGTAAATATTTGTTACATTGCTACAAATTTCATCTCTGTTCTGCGTTCTCAAGCTGAAAGCTTCGTCTCGGCATGGCACATATTCCCAGCATGGCGTAATAAGCAATGTTGGAAACAGAAGAAATAAATAAATGTTACACTCAGCCAGATTGGGAAAAGTGAAGCCCACTGACTCATATATACACATATATATATATATATATGGCTATGAAAATATGACGAGGATTGTGTGACTAACAGTTTCTCCTGTTGGAGATGAGTTTTAAAATAAAATAAAACTAGCACACAGGCCTTATTTATGATTTATGAGTAATTACGTGTATTGTAATTGAAAGAGAGTGGGTCTTGCGTTCCAGTCGACTTGGTGAGCGATTACTCACCGTAAACACGCTCTGAGTGAAGAAATGAAATGAATTACAGGCCGATGATGAGTTATTATCTCTCTGCGCCAAGCTACGGTGAAGATAGTCACTAATTATTGGCATGATCACCACAGGACTATTGTTCTAACCGTGCGCTTTGATGCCGTTCCCTTTGGGAGAAGAAAACCACTCCCACATCCACAATTACACATCATGCAGACCGTACAACCAGCATTAGAGATGCCATTTTCATGGAGGCTTTGAAACCGAAATAGAAAAAAACACACACACACACACACAAAATGGAGGGAAAAAGCTTTCCAGTGCAATCTCTGGGCTTTGAAGATGGACCGTGCTCGTTAAATTCGTGCTCAGTCATCTGGGATAAAGGGAAAAAATAAGGACAGGCAGAAAGGATTTTTCCATTTTGACATTTTCGGTGCTGAGAGATTTGAATTAGCGTGAACGCTTGAAAGCACTTCAGCTAGCGCTCTGATACGACGTGCTAGCAACACATCAGTGCTAGCTTATCAGCAGATAAAAAAAAAAAAGAAATTCCATATAATCAGTGAACTCTGAGAGATGCATTAAAATCCAAATCCTTTAAAACCTCATGCTGCTGTACAGTATATTTCTCCACAGCGCTAGCAGATTAGCTTATCAGACCTGACAAGAGGCCCAGAACTAGCGGCTTTCCCTTACAGAAAACTTACTTCAAAAGTTTTTCCATGTCAGGAATATGTGTAGTGAGCGGGTAAAGAGGGGATTAGTCAGAGAAGAAACCATGACAGCGAGACCAAAATGAAACGTTCTGGTTTTGGCACAAATGGTTATATTTTAATGTAAACCCAACGCTGCTCATCTCCATGAGAACACCAGCCCCACTGTGAAGCATGGTGGTGCTAGCATCACGTTGAGAGTTACTCTTGTCCTACTGGTTGCTTCTCTGACTAACCCGTACATTTTATTTTCGTTTCAAATAACCAAACTCTGATTGATTGATAGTGTTCCAGGACTTGTTTTGATCGCTCTTTGTCTTGGTCTTCTTGATACTGTGTGTTTAGATGTATGCTCTCACACACACTGGGTTCTTCCAGGAACATCCAGGATCATGTGACACCTTAATCACACACAATGCAACTCCATTCAACCAATTATGTCTTCTGATAACCGGCAACCGGTCGCACCGGAACTAACTGAAGGGGGTGAATACTTATGCAATCCCAACGTTTAGGG